>NC_041393.1:340052345-340185907 GCF_002162155.2 Triticum dicoccoides
CTTCGCCGGCGCGGCCCCACGCCGCCATCCGCCGCCCCGACCGAATCCGCCCCGCGCCATCCCCACCGTCCCGCGACCCCGCGTCGTCCTGCCGCACCTTCCACGCTGCTCCGGCCGCCGTCTCCTCCAACTCCGGCGAAACTCTGGCGACCTCGAAAACCGTGCCAGATCTGGATCCCGATGGTTGACCATGTTTTTCGTCTAAGTCCCTGTTTCTGCAACATTTTCATGCCCTGTTCATCATACCATAACTTGCTGCATACTGCTCTGTTTCATGCGAGTAATATATCAAATTGTTCGCCTCAATGAGTAATTCATTTCATTCCATTGCACCATGTTCATTTGAGTTCATCTTGATGCCTGAATCATTGTTGCAAGAGTGCTATATAATGTTAATCTGTTGAAACTGTTATAACTTGATGATTTGTCTTTTTCATTGCATTTTGTGTGTGCATCCTATGAGGTTGATGTCTACATGTGTTTTGAACTATGTTATGCCATCTTTACAGGGGTGCTATCCATGTATTTTTGGGAGTCTTGTAGTGAGTGCATCAAGCTTGTTAAGTAGGATACTTGTTGTTGCTGTTTTGCTAGGCTGATGCTGTCATATTTTGTTGCTATGTAAACCTGCTGCTACAAGTCATTCTATGCATAATCTGGAGATGTTCACTAAGGATGTTTTGTTATAAATGTCATGCTCTATCCGTTCATGCCCCTGGTTGCATTTATAGCCTACTGTAGCTTGTTGTAATCTTGCTCTCAAACTTGCTAAATAATGTTGCTGTTAGACTGTTAACATTAAGTTCAATGTTGCCATGATTGTTGTTAGTGATCCATGCATCCTATGAACTTGCTCTTGCCATGCTTAGCTTCATAAACATGTCTTCCTACTGTTGGTTGCCTTTCCATTCCATGTATTGCTCTATGGTGAGTGGTTCAAGCTCACCAACATGCCTACTTATTGTTGTTCCTGCCATGTATGAATCTGTCATATAACTTGCCATGTTTACATGGGTGCCATCATATTTCCTGTGCCTTTTTGGCTCATGGTCAGTAAGGGAATTGTGTTATATGAGATTAGTAGATTCATCCCATGCCTTTTTTTGCCATGTTAAGTTCCTGTAACATGTTGTTTGATAGCTCTAAACTTTGCAACCTGATGTTATTTCCTGATAAGTCTGAAACTGTTATAATTTGCAATCTTGCCATGTCCTTTTGGGCATGTTCTAGTGATTTCTGGAGTTAGCTCAGTGTTCATGTTTTGTCATGCTTTACTTGTACTTCATGCCCATGCCTTTTGTTATTATGTTGAGATGTGGTAGCTTGTTGTTTTGATGCTTGCAAGATGCCTAGTTGCTATTTTGGATAGTTTGTCCTTTGAACTTGTATAGAGTTTATGTGTTGAACCGTTGCTCCATTTTGAGTGTGCTCTATATGAAACTTGCTTGATTTTGCATGTAGTTTCATATTACCTTGTTGCATCCATGTTTTGAGGTGTTTGCTTGATGTTTGTATGCATTTTGCATCAATGCCATGTTTGACTTGTTTTGCTCATATCTTCTAGGCCGTAGCTCCGAACTAAATGAACTTTCTATGTAACTTGACTAGAATTTCGTGTAGATCATATTGGTGCATCTTAACTTGCTGTTTAACAACTTCAACTTAATGTTTGTTCAGATCTGGACCAATTTCCAAATTTGCGTATGAGGACTTACCAGAATTGTTCTATGTTGTTCCCGGCCTCGTTTAAACTCGCCTTGATGTGTTGCTCTTGTTTGCATCATCTCTGCCATTAGTAGCTTCATGTATCCTTGTCCTGCATCATGCTTGTTGTGCATCATGTCTTGTCTATGTGTGGTGTGTTTACTATGTTGTGTGCTTTTTCTCGATAGTTCTCGTTTCGTTGCGATCGTGAGGATGCGTTCGTCTACCTGTGGTTCGTCTTCGTGGCTTCATCTTCTTCATGGACTCGTTCTTCTTCCTTGCGGCATTTCAGGCAAGATGACCGCTACCCTGGATCTCACTACTATCATTGCTATGCTAGTTGCTTCGTTCTATCGCTTTGGTGCGCTACCTATCACTTGTTCTTCAAGCCTTCCCAAATTGCCATGTTAGCCTCTAACCTTTGACACTATTCCTAGCAAACCATTGCTTGGCTATGTTACCGCTTTCGCACAGCCCCTCTTATAGCGTTGCTAGCTGCAGGTGAAGTTGAAGATTGCTCCATGGTGGACAGGATTATGTTGGGATATCACAATATCTCTTATATTATTAATGCATCTATATACTTGGTAAAGGGTGGAAGGCTCGGCCTTATGCCTGGTGTTTTGTTCCACTCTTGCCGCCCTAGTTTCCGTCATACCGGTGTTATGTTCCCGGAATTTTGCGTCCCTGACGCGGTTGGGTGATTTATGGGACCCCCTTGACAGTTCGCTTTGAATAAAACTCCTCCAGCAAGGCCCAACCTTGGTTTTACCATTTGCCTCACCACCACCTATTTTTCCCTTGGGAGTCGCTCTCTTGAGGGTCATCTTTATTATAGCCCCCCCGGGCCAATGCTTGTCTAAGTGTTGGTCCAAACCGAGCGATGTCCGGCGCCCCTTGGGAAACCAGGGTCTATGCCAACCCGACATCTGGCTCATCCGGTGTGCCCTAAGAACGAGATATGTGCAGCTCCTATCGGGATTTGTCGGCACAGCGGGCGGTCTTGTTGGTCTTGTTTTACCATTGTCGAAATGTCTTGTAAACCGGGATTCCAAGACTGATCGGGTCTTCCTGGGAGAAGGAATATCCTTCGTTGATCACGAGAGCTTATCATGGGCTAAGTTGGGACACCCCTGCAGGGTATTAAACTTTCGAAAGCCGTGCCCGCGGTTATGTGTGATATGGGAATTTGTTAATGTCCGATTGTAGATAACTTGTCACCAGATCTGAATTAAAACGCATCAACCGAGTGTGTAGCCGTGATGGTCTCTTTTCGGCGGAGTCCAGGAAGTGAACATGGTTTTGGGTTATGTTTGACGTAAGTAGGAGTTCAGGATCACCTCTTGATCATTGCTAGCTTCACGACCGTTCCGCTTGCTCTCTTCTCGCTCTTATTTGTGATGGTTAGCCACCATATATGCTTAGTCGCTGCTGCAACCTCACCACTTTACCCCTTCCTTTCCCATTTAGCTTTGCTAGTCTTGATACCCATGGTAATGGGATTGCTGAGTCCTCGTGACTCACATATTACTACAAAAACAGTTGCAGGTACAGGTTATGCGATGATCATGACGCGAGAGCAATGTTGCTTGTTTTGGAGTTTCTTCTTCTGCTTCTTCTTCGATCAGGGGATAGGTTCCAGGTCGGCAGCCTGGGCTAGCAGGGTGGATGTCGTTTGAGCTTCTGTTTGTGTTTCATCCGTAGTCGGATGTTAATCTCATGTAAGATGATGTTGTATTCGTGTGGCATTGTATGCTTTTTGTATGTATCCCCATCTATTATGTAATGTTGATGTAATGATATCTACCTTGCAAAAGCGTTTCAATATGCGGGTCTATCCTTGGTGGGACCTTCGAGTTCCTTTTGGATAGGGTCGCATATTGGGCGCGACAGTCTAGGCGGATGGTAACATGAGACAAGGGACACGATGTTTTTACCCAGGTTCGGGCCCTCTCGATGGAGGTAAAACCCTACTCCTGCTTGATTGATATTGATGATATCGGTAGTACAAGAGTAGATCTACCACGAGATCAAGGAGGCTAAACCCTGGAAGCTAGCCTATGGTATGATTGTTATTCGTCCTATGGACTAAAACCCTCCGGTTTATATAGACACCGAAGAGGGCTAGGGTTACACAGAGTCGGTTACAATGGTAGGAGATCTACATATCCGTATTGCCAAGCTTGCCTTCCACGCCAAGGAAAGTCCCATCCGGACACGGGACGAAGTCTTCAATCTTGTATCTTCATAGTCTTGGAGTCCGGCCAATGATGATAGTTCGGCTATCCGGACACCCCCTAGTCCAGGACTCCCTCAAAAGGGTTTGGAGGATTCAAACGCAATTGGAGACACGGATGTTTTTGGCGTGGTTCCGGTAGGTGGTGCTATCATACATCTACGTTGATGGAGACTTCAACCGACGAAGGGTAACGGCTGCCACGGAGGGCTCCACCCAAGAAGGGTCCATGAAGAAGCAACCTTGTGTATCCAACCATGGTCGTCGCCCATGAAGGACTTGCCTCACTAGCGGTAGATCTTCACGAAGTAGGCGATCTCCTTGCCCTTACAAACTCCTTGGTTCAACTCCACAATCTTGTCGGAGGCTCCCAAGTGACACCTAGCCAATCTAGGAGACACCATTCTCCAAGAAGTAACAAATGGTGCGTTGATGATGAACTCCTTGCTCTTGTGCTTCAAATGATAGTCTCCCCAACACTCAACTCTCTCTCATAGGTTTTGGATCTGGTGGAAAGAAGATTTGAGTGGAAAGCAACATGGGGAAGGCTAGAGATCAAGATTCATATGGTAGGAATGGAATATCTTGGTCTCAACACATGAGTAGGTAGTTCTCTCTCAGAAAATGTATGCTGGAAGTGTAGGTTCAGTCTGATGGCTCTCTCCATGAATGAAGAGGAGGTGGAGGGGTATATATAGCCACCACATTAAATCTAACCGTTACACACAATTTACCAAATTCGGTGGGACCAATTTAGCAAATAATGTGACCGTTAGGGTTTTCGGTGGGACCGAAATGCAACTCGGTGAGACCGATATGATTAGGGTTAGGGCATAACGTAATCTCGGTAAGATCGATTACACAAACTCGGTGAGACCGATTTGGTAATAAGCTTTCCAGAGAGTTGGTCAGGCAAACTCAGTGGGACCGATTACTCAAACTCGGTGGGACCGATTTTGGTAATAAGTTTCCAGAGAGTTTGCATTGTAATCTCGGTAGTACCGATTGCTCAAACTCGGTGAGACCGATTTGATAATGGACATACACAGAGAGATTACAATCCCATCTCGGTGAAACCGAGATCCCTATCGGTAAGACCGATTTGCTTAGGGTTTGTGGCAGTGGCTATGACTTTTGGAATCGGTGGTGCCAGATAGGAAGAATCGGTGTGACCGATTTTGGCTTTAGGTTTAGGTCATTTGTGGAAGTGGGAAAGTAGCTGAAGGTTTTGGAGCATATCACTAAGCACATGAAGCAAGAGGTTCATTAAGCAACACCTCATCCCTCCTTGATAGTATTGGCTTTTCCTATAGACTCAATGTGATCTTGGACCACTAAAAATGTAAAATGAAGAGTCTTGAGCTTGAAGCTTGAGCCAATCCTTTGTCCTTAGCATCTTGAAGGAGTTCCCACATCCTTTAGTCCATTCCACTCCATTGTTGAACTTATCTGAAATATACTAGATAAAAGTGTTAGTCCAACAAGAGATATGCTGTCATTAATTACCAAAACCACCTAGGGAGCACTTGTGCTTTCAGAAATATTTGAATCTCCTCTGAATTCTTTTCTGTGTGATTGGTTATTTTTGCAAGTCTCTTCGAATTATCAGTTTGGTTTGGCCTACTAGATTGATCTTTCTTGCAATGGGAGAATTGCTTAGCTTTGGGTTCAATCTTGCAGTGTCCTTTCCCAGTGACAACAGGGGCAGCAAGGCACACATTGTATTGTTGCCATCGAGGATAAAAAGATGGGGTTTATGTCATATTGCATGAGTTTATCCCTCTACATCATGTCATCTTTCTTAATGCGTTACTCTGTTCTTCATGAACTTAATACTCTAGATGCAGGCAGGAGTCGGTCGATGTGTGGATTAATAGTAGTAGATGCAGAATCATTTCGATCTACTTGTTGCGGACGTGATGCCTATATACATGATCATGCCTAGATAATCTCGTAACTATGCACTTTTCTATCAATTGCTCGACAGTAATTTGTTCACCCACCGTAATACTTATGATATCTTGAGAGAAGCCACTAGTTAAACATATGGCCCCCGGGTCTATCTTCTATCATATAAGTTTTCCATCTACTTTTATTTGCATCTTTACTTTCCAATCTATATCATAAAAATACCAAAAATATATATCTTATCTTATTATCTCTATCAGATCTCACTTTTGCAAGTTACCATGAAGGGATTGACAACCCCTTTATCGTGTTGGTTGTGAGGTTCTTGTTTGTCTGTAGGTGCGTGGGACTTTGGAGGAGCCTCCTACTGGATTGATACCTTGGTTCTCAAAAACTGAGGGAAATACTTACGCTACTTTGCTGCATTACCCTTTCCTCTTCAAGGGAAAAACCAACGCATGCTCAAGATGTAGCAGTACTTACCTTTCGAGATTGGGTTCCCTGCCTTCACTCGCGAGCTGCAGCAAGTCCGCTGGCCATCTACCCGCGTCTTCAAACATGAGCTACTAGAAAAGTACGATGGAAAGTTGAACTTGACAGAGTTCTTGAGCATTTACACAATTGTTGTTCAAGCCGCTGGAGGAAGGGATGAGAAGGTGTTTGCCAACTACTTCCCTTTGGCACTCAAGCCAAACGTGAGGTCGTGGTTGATGCACCTGCGAGAAAATTCCATTTCATCATGGGCTGACTTGTGCATTGGATTTGTTGGTGCCTTCACGGGCGGCCATCAAGAACCAGGACAGCCCAGTGATTTGCAAGTCCTTCCATAGAAGGAAGGGGAGAGTTTCCGAAAGTAGATGTAGAGGTTCAGTCGAGTGCACCGCAACATTCCCGAGATACATCCAACAGTTGTGATTGTCGCGTTCCATTCGGACGTCCGACATAGAAGGATACATTCCAAAATGAAAGTCCGTCTTCCCAAGACCGCAAATGAGTTGTACACCTTGGCGGAGAAGTGCACTTGTGCTGAGGAAGGAAGACAACTCCCCGGCGAGGAGGATGGCATCAAGGTTGATTCAGAGGATGACGACGAGGCCGCTAACCCGAAGAGGAGGAGCCAGAAGCGCAACAAGAAACGCAAGGAGATGTCAGTATTGGCCATCGAGGGCTCCGGCGATATTGGCACCGGCAAGAAGGCCAAAACCAGAGCCCCTGGAAAGGAAGCTACCGCGTGCGCTGATTTCCAGGAGGCTGCAGTGGCAGAGAAAGCTGGGAAGTCCGATGGGCCGTACTGCAAAATCCACTACACTAAGGGCCATGATCTCCAAGAGTGTCATCAAGTTGAGCAACTTGTCGAGAAGCAGAAGGCCGAGTATGAAAAGCACAATAAAGAGAGAGAGACCAAGAGGGTGCTGGAGGAAAAGGCCGTGGTAGTAGAGGGGTCGCCGTTGTCGGTGTCAAAACCGGCGGATCTCGGGTAGGGGGTCCCGAGCTGTGCGTCTAAGGTCGATGGTAACAGGAGGCGGGGGACACGATGTTTACCCAGGTTCGGGCCCTCTCTATGGAGGTAATACCCTACTTCCTGCTTGATTTATCTTGATGAATATGAGTATTACAAGAATTGATCTTCCACGAGATCGTAATGGCTAAACCCTAGAACTCTAGCCTATACGATTATGATTCTGCCTTATGGACTAAACCCGCCGGTTTATATAGACACTGTAGGGGACTAGGGTTGTATAGAGTCAGTTACAGAGAAAGGAATCTACATATACGAACGCCAGGCTTGCCATCCACGAAAAGGAGAGTCCCATCCGAACACGGGAAGAAGTCTTCTTTCTTGTATCTTCATAGCCCAAAAGTTCGGCTCATATTTATAGTCCGGCCGTCCAAGGACCCCTTAATCCAGGACTCCCTTAGTAGCCCCTGAACCAGGCTTCAATGCCGAGGTGTCCGGCACGCAGATTGTCTTCCGCATTGCAAGGCGGGTTCCTTCTCCGAATACTCCAAAACAGTCTTCAAACAGAGAAAACGTGTCTTGCTTTGCAAAAACAAATCCCACACACAACCGTAGAGAGTATAATATTTCACGAGTCCAATCCGCTGACAAGTTTCTATAGTGTGACATCACATCACCGCCCAGCCATTATTCGAACCGTTTATTATCCTGCCCCTCCGTATTTCGAGATGCGGTTTCATTGGCACGTGTTGTCAAAGTAGAGATCGTGTCCCCTTATTGCGGGATTCTCATCAACATGGGAGTGGATAACCCAACCGTTCGGTTGGCATGACTCCTTGGGAATAGGCATATTTTAAGGCCTAGGAGGGGCGTTCGATATTCATCGCCTTTATAAAGGGGTAAGACCCGTCTTTTCTTCCTTACACCAAGTCTTCCTTCAACCTCTCCCACCTCAAGTTCCAGCACCCAAGGTTAAAGTTAATCGCTTTGCGCTTCCCAGTCATGTCCAGACCCAGCCCTCAAGGCCGGTGGGTGGCTTCTTCTGTCACAGAAGAGGATATCGCGAAGCTCTGGGAGGCAAGATACCTGACCGCGGAAATCCTCCACAGGCTTCCTGATCAAGGGCAGGTCATTCCTACCCCCAGATCTGGCGAGAGGGTCGTGTTCATCTCCCACTTCCTCTGAGGGCTAGGGTTTGCTCTTCATCCCTTCGTGCGAGGGCTCATGTTATATTATGGGCTAGATTTTCACGATCTAGCTCTAGACTCCTTTCTTCACGTCTCGGCGTTCATTATTACGTGTGAGGCCTTCCTCCGAATTCACACACACTTCGGCTTGTGGCTCAAGACCTTCAATGTGAAGCCGAAGGTGGTCGACGGGAAACAGGGGGAGTGCGGTGGTGCCGCGGTGAGGAAACTCACCAATACTACTTGGCCAAAGGGCTCCTTTGCAGAAGCTTCCGACCTGTGGCAGCGGGAGTGGTTTTACATCACTGGACCCCATGGCAACAAGTGGGCAGCTACACCTGCGTTCCGATCTGGCCCTCCATTACAGCTTGCATCATGGATTAATAAGGGGCCGGACTGGGGATCCGTTGATGAAGTGAAGACGCTGAAAAGCCGCATTCGGAGCCTCATTGAAAAGGATACTGGTCTTATCAACGTAATCCAAGTAATGCTAGTCTGTCGGGTCCTACCGTGCCAGCGACGGCCTCTCCGTATGTGGGAGTTCAATTCGGAAGGATCACGAACCCTTCAACACTTCCCCGGCACGACGTTCAGAGGAATGTGGAAATTATTCTTCGAGACATGGAAATAGTGGCCGGATACTACATAGGACATCTTTCTTGACTGCAATCATATGGATACCCTGGTAAGCATTCAACTTCCGAACACAACTTAACTAAATTTCTCATAACACCATATTGAGAAAACCATACTTGGCCAGGGCTGCACAAAGAAGGCGGAGAGAATTAGGTGTTCGGCCCCTCTTCCCAAAGACTCAACTGATCCGGTGTTAACAAGGATGCTGGCTCCGGCACCTGATAGCCTTATCAGGTGCTGGCGGAGATTGGGATTCCCTCTTCCGAAGATGAAAGGGAAGGAGAAGCTAACATCCCCTCTCCTCATGGGAAGAAGAGGACCGCCTCCGAAGACTTAGAGATAAAGGCTTCTAAGCGGGGGAAGATATCTTTGTCAGGGGGTTCCGGTTCGGGAGGCGATGTTGACACGCAATCCTTCCATAAGGATAGGCCTTTAGACGAATCGTAAGTGAACAAGGGTGTTTTAAACATGTCCCATTCTTGCCTGATTGCAAAGGTAACCTTTAAAATATATGTTTGTAGTCCGGCGTGCAGCCTTCCTCAATAGTCCTCCTCCTCGGAGGATCTTCTTCTGGAGATGATGGAGAGCGAGACGCCCCCACAGATCTCCCCGCCCGATAAGGCAGACGACGCCGAGCTGTCATACCGGAGGATCTCTCCTGATCAACAAGTGGTGCGAGGGACAGTGAAGACCGGGCTCGAAGGAGACACTTCGGCTGTCCGGGGTCCAGGGTGTGCGGCCCCTTCGGGGACAAACAATAAAGGCCCCGGACTATCTAATTTCCGAGGGATGGCACAATCTGCTCCAAATCCGGAGGCGCGGGATACATTGTTGGACGCATTGCGACATGTGTCGGTCTCAGAGGAACATCGTACCTTGATGGGTACGGTGATTGAGAGTGTTCTGTCTGCGAAGAGCGGATTGAATGAAGCCCTTACAAGCCTGGTAAGAGGCTTCAAGGTACGTAATGTAATATTTTTAATTGTGCTATAAATGCAAAAATGCGCCTGTGTATAGATAGTAGCCCCTGAGACTCTGGTTGGCGTCCAAAGTGAGGTGATCAAAGGATCAAGAAATATATGCCCAGGAAATAATCTGGCTAATTGGAACACAAGTTTTTACATCCCTGGCGACTGCCCAAACTACAGAGATTGCAGATCTGAAGCAGAGAATTGATGTGGCGGATGATGACATGACTCTTATTAACAAGCGGCTCGACGAGGCACAAGGTATGTTTTTGGGGCAATCTGTATATGCAAGTGCTATAATACGAGCATGATGCTGAGAATTGCATACTGAAATATTCATAACTGCAGATAGTGCCACTGCAGTCAAGACCCTTCAGGTTGAACTTGCTCGGGCCAAGGAGCAGTCCAGGATGAGTAGTGCGGCTGCCGAAAAGGCAGCTGCTGAATTAAAGGCCGAACGGGCTGCTCGGCGCTAGTACAAGGAGAAAATATCTACTATGGCACTTGAGCTAAAAGATACCGCTAGCCGATGCCAATTTCTTCAGAAAGATAACAAATCCAAAGCCGCCAATCTTGACAAGGCCTTACAAGAGGCGAGGGAAGCATGGTCCGAGTCTAGAGCGGCGCGGGAGGAGATCCGACAAGCTGGGGAGAACGCGGCTGGTAAGTCTTTCTTATTACAAACTAAGTTCGGCGATCTGAAGTATGCCCCGCTTAATCAGATGTGGAGTTCTCCAAATGCATTTTTGGACTTGCCGAAGAGTTTTTCCGATGCGACACAGTTTTTCCACGCGCAAGAAGTACATGCAACAGAAAAGCTGTTCTGGTGGCAATTCAACATGCCAAAACATCCGCTCTTGGATGAACAGATGGCCCAGTGGGCCGAGCTCCACAAGATATTCGGATCTGCCATGAAGGACGTCATAGTCCGGCTGTGGCCAACTGAGCCCATTTCGAATAGTTATTTCGGTTTGGTGCAGCGGCTTGTTGATGCGGTGTCGCGTATCGACACTGTTAAGCGGTCAATGTGCATAGAAGGTGCACGGATGGCCCTTGCCCGCATCAAGACGTACTGGGCGAAGATGAAGGCCACCGATATTGTAGAGGAAAGTCCACCCGAGGGCAAGGACCATCACACGCCAGAGCATTATTTTGAGGATGTCCTAGCGGGTGCCCGCTTGATAGAGGGTCAGTGCTCGAAAGATATTATGTTCGAGTGAAGTGGACCAAAATTGTAAAATATTATGATGTATTTAAGGCTATGTTTTTATACTTTTTCCCAAAAAGTTTTGTGGTGCCTCCTGTGCGGCTGTTTTTAATATAATCTGAAAGTTTACTAGTCATCGGCTTCAGCCCCCTTGCGTATAACGCGGGGATGTACGGAAAAGCACTTGATCACTCTTGACCCAACGTCTTGGTCCATTAAGGAGGTGTCAATGCGGCGAACTAGGCAATCGAACTATAGGGCTTTAACACTTTCACTTAGCCATAGGAGTACGGTGGGGCTACGATATAGCCCCTAGCATGTACGCAATTATCCGAATATGGTGCGTTTGCCTACGTGACCAGAAGAACGGTCCTTTGTGTAATACGGAAGGAATCGCAAAGATTCTAGTGAGTCATCGAGTGGTTGACAAGCTCTCGCCGCATCATGACAGTCTGTTTTCGGTTTCTCTACCGAGGTGCTCATCCGGACGAACTAGGACACAATCGCAGTAGTTCTCCCTATACTACCCTAGCCGATAGAGTGGAACGTAAGGTAGTAAGCACATGAGCCGGGTAACCCTACTATTCACCAAAGACATGATTAGGAGCTGATGCATATAAGGCCAAACTCGTGACGCCGAAGTGTGCTATAAAGTTGTTCGGACTTGAAAGCTGAGAAACAAGGGCACTTTACAGGATTGAAATAAAGAGCGTGGTCTACAAAAAAGCTTTTGGACCTCCTGCCGCACGTCTGCGCTGCCTTGCCTTGGTTGAAGGACTTCTCAGCAAATATAATTACCTGTGGTAAAAGATAAAGAATGGTTAGAAAAAGAAAAAGACTATGAAAGTGCGGATAGTATTATGTGTCTGTCTGCATTGTGCCTCCGCCAGTAACCAGGGTATTTTAAGTGTATAATTATGCACACGGGACAGACTTCGCGACTATATGGGGCGGACGGCGGAGGCCGAACTGCTAATTCAGCTCTGAGATTGATTGGTCTCGTCTAATGGGGACCGGCGGCTTGATGGCCGACGAAATGTGCGGCTTGATAAGGCCGCTTTGTACTTCGGCCGCAGAGTCGTAGTATGCTCCTCTGTACGGAGGGAGTGTTCCGCACTTCCATCTATCGTGATGGTGCCGCGTGGACCGGGCATCTTGAGCTGGAGATAATTGTAATGTGGGACTGCATTAAAGAGAGCGAATGAGGTTCGTCCGAACAATGCGTGATAGCCACTGCGGAAAGGGACGATATTGAAGACCAACCCTTCACTTTGGAAGTTGTCTGGGGATCCGAAGACCACCTCCAATGTGATTGAGTCCGTACAACGGGCCACTACAACTGGTATGACTCCTTTAAAGGTGGTTTTCGTTGGCTTGATCCTTGAGGGATCAATACCCATTTTGCGCACTGTATCCTGACAGAGCAGGTTCAGGCTGCTGCCTCCGTCCATGATGACTCGCGGCAGACGGAATCCTTCAATGATTGGGTCGAGGACTAGTGCGGCTGAACCACCATGATGGATACTGGTCGGATGATCGCTGCGATCAAAGGTGATCTGGCGGGACGACCATGGGTTGAATTTTGGGGCGACCGGCTCCATCGCGTAGACGTCCCTGAGCGCGCGCTTGCCGTCCCCTATAGGGATGTGCATTGCATATACCATGTTGACAGTCTTTACTTTGGGGTGGGGGAATTGTTTCTGACCCCCGGTGTTCGGTTGGCGAGTCCCTTCGTCATCGCTGTCGCTGGGTGGCCCCTTTACCTTGTGTTTGGCATTAACCTTGCCGACTTGTTTAAAAAGCCAACAGCTCATGTTGGTATGATTGGCTGGTTTCATGGGGGTGCAATGAATCTGGCAGGGCTGATCCAGTATTTTGACTAAATTGGATGGTCCGTCCTTGTTTGCCTTGAATGGCTTTTTCCGCTGACCAGGTTTGGGACCACTGAATCCGGCGTTCACCGTCGTGTCTTGCGCTCCTCCATTGTTTTTGTGACGCTTGTTTTTACTGTGTCGTGGCTTGCTATTGCCATCTAAAACTTCGGAAGTACTCGGATCATCGGTGTTGCTGCTTCTACGAGCGAGCCAGCTATATTCTCCCGCGCAAAACGGGTCATCAGAGTCGTAAGGGAAGCCATGGATCTTGGTTTTTCTTGACCAAGGTGCCGAACGAGCCACTCATCTCGGACACTATGTTTAAAGGCCGCAAGGGCTTTGGTGTCCGGACAGTCGACAATTTGGTTCTTTTTTATTAAGAATCTAGTCCAGAGTTTCCTACCAGACTCCCTGGGCTGCTGGATGATGTAGCTTAGGTCATCGGCGTCTGGAGGCCAAACATATGTACCTTGGAAGTTATCGCGGAAGGCGTCTTCCAATTCTTCCCAGCTGCCGATGGAGTTCTGAGGGAGGCTGTTCAGCCAGTGCCGTGCTGGTCCTTTTAGTTTTAGTGGGAGGTATTTGATGGCATGGATGTCATCATCGTGGGCCAAGTGGATATGGAGGAGAAAATCTTCAATCCATACTGTGGGGTCTGTTGTTCCATCGTATGATTCGATGTTCATGGGTTTAAACCCTTCTGGGAATTCGTGTTCCATTACTTCATCAGTGAAGCAAATGGGGTATGCGGCGCCTCTATGTCGGGCCACGTCGCGACATAGTTCAGAAGGAGTTCATCTCCGGCCTTCGGCCCGGGCGTGGTTATGTTTGTCTCATCCGGCCGGATGGCCATCTTCGCGCATCGGTGCACGCCCCCGAGCGATCTATCTGATCTGACCTGCTCTGTTTTCCAAGTGATGCCACAGGTCATATGTGTATCCCCGAGCTGTTGTGTCTCTATTTTTATGGCGAGGTAGTGCGGGCTGGTGTTCAGCTTGAGTTGCCGCTTTATCCGAGCCATGTGGTGGTCAGTTAGCCGCATTATGCGCTGGTAGGACGGGCTCCAGCGCCTCATCATCAAATTAGGATAACAATTTGCACTTCGGGTAACTTTTGGTTGGACGCGAGGCCGTATTTTTTGGCTGCTAGGACATTAGTCCATCTATCGTTGAGCAGATCTTGCTTAGCTTGAAGCTGCTGCTCCTTCTTTTTTAGGCTCCTTGCAATGGCTATTAGCCGGCGCTTAAAGCGCTCCCGATCGACGGGCTCCTCAAGCATAATAAAGTCTTCGTTGCCGAGGCTCACCTCGTCCTCGGAGAGTGGAACATAGTTACTGTCCTCCGAGTCTTCATTCATGGCCTGTTCATCAGGGCTAACTTGCCCATCTTCCCCTTCATCCAGCTCGGAGGTTGGCTCAACGGGGTCTTCATTGTCTTCGGCATCGTCCGGAGTATTATTTTCTCCTGTGCTGTTATTGCCGCTTTTTGCATGGCGTGGTTTAGATCGGCGCTGCTGACGTCAGCGATTGGGTTGTACTTCAGGAGGCTTATCCTCGACTGGTTCCTCTTCATTATCTCCGTTGTCCTCTTTGGGTGTATTCACCATGTATACGTCATATGAGGAGGTGGTTGTCCAGCGCCCTGTAACCAGTGGTTGTTGTGCCTGCTCCTCTCCGGCATCGTCGTCCATACCGTCAATGTCTTCGGAGTCGTAATCGAGCATGTCGGTTAGGTCTTCGATAGTGGCTATGCAGTGGGTGGTGGGTGGGAAGCAAAATTTATCAGCTTCCAATTCAAGCCGGATATAATTTGGCTGAGAGTCTCCTGACATGGAGAGGGCTTTTAACGAGTTCAACACATCGCCCAAAGGTGAATGCCGGAAGATATCCGCGGAGCTAAACTCAATGATCGATGCCTGATCAGGTTTGATGGGCGCAGATGCACACGGTTCGGAACTTATGGCCGGAGACGAATCTGAGGTTCCGGAGACACAGGGCCCACTCGAAGTTGGATCTGTGTGCGGCTCTAACACCGCTGAGTCTGCGACTTCCGTGGCGGGGTTGAGCTTCCCATCCTCGGACAGCGTAATCTGCTCCAGATCTAAGGCCAGAGCAGTTACAGACGCTATCTCCTGGGCACAGTCCGATGACAGATTTAGATCATGTCCATCATGGCGGTAGGGAGAGCCTGTCATGGGCCCGAATCCATGAAGATCTGGTCTCGGTGGATGTCGGCAATGTAATTCAAGCTTCCAAACCTGACCTGATGGACAGGGGCGTAGCTGTCGATCTGCTCTAGATGGCCAAGCGAGTTGGCCTGTAGTGCGAAGCCGCCGAACACGAAGATCTGTCCGGGGAGAAAAACCTCCTCCTGGACCGCATTGTTGTAGATGATTGATGGATCAATCAAACCTATTGGCGACAACGCAGCGGAACTCTCAATGAAAGCACCAATGTCGGTGTCAAAACCGGCGGATCTCGGGTAGGGGGTCCCGAGCTGTGCGTCTAAGGTCGATGGTAACAGGAGGCGGGGGACACGATATTTACCCAGGTTTGGGCCCTCTCTATGGAGGTAATACCCTACTTCCTGCTTGATTGATCTTGATAAAAATATGAGCATTACAAGAGTTGATCTACCACGAGATCGTAATGGCTAAACCGTATAAGTCTAGCCTATATGATTATGATTCTGCCTTATGGACTAAACTCTCCGGTTTATATAGACACCAGAGGGGACTAGGGTTGTACAGAGTCGGTTACAGAGAAAGGAGTCTACATATCCGAATGCCAGGCTTGCCATCCACGCAAAGGAGTGTCCCATCCAGACACGGGAAGAAGTCTTCTGTCTTGTATCTTCATAGCCCAACAGTCCGACTCATATTAATAGTCCGGCCGTCCGAGGACCCTTAATCCAGGACTCCCTCAGCCGCGGCAAGGCCCCGCAGCAAAAGGAGAAACCTGCTAGAGGCAATGAGAAGAAAGAAGAAGATGGTGAAAGTGATGAATGGGATGAAGAAGAAACTAGTGAGGAAGAATTCCAGAAAGCAACTGAGTCCATGTGCATTGACGGAGGTGCATCCTTGCACTCCTCTCATCGCTAGCTCAAGCGGTGGGCACGTGAGGTCAATGCCGTGGAGCGAGCTGCAGACTCCCAGAAGCCGCTCAAATGGTCCCGCACGCCTATCATCTTTGATTAAGAGGGTTACTCTGACTGGACTACTGCGGTAGGGTGTTTGTCGTTGTTGGTCTCACCAACAATCCGCAACCTCAAAGTCACAAAGATGCTAGTTGATGGTGGGGTTGAGTTGAATCTAATCTCCCCCAAAGTGGTTAGCAAGCTACAAATCCCTGATGAAGAGCTCAAGGTTACTGGCACGTTCCAAGGAATCAACCCCGGCAAGAGTCGTCCTAAGGGGAAGATTACACTGCCGGTAATGTTTGGTGGAGAACTGAACTACCAGAATAAGAGGGTTGTGTTTGACGTTGTTGAACTTCCCTTACCGTACAACGGGATTCTTGGTCGTCCAGCTATGGCAAAATTCATGGCGGCAACTCACTATGCCTACAACAATTTGAAGATGCCAGGGCCAATGGGCATCATTTCCATACCATCAGATAAGAAAGATGCAATCATATGTGTGGACAAGATGTATCGATACACGGTAGCGGCTGAGGCTGTAGAAGTCGTAGCTCCCGCCAAGGAAAAAAATAAGGGAAAGAATGCTAGCAGAGATGCCGACAAGGAATCCGAGAAGCGTGCCTCTCCGGAGTACACTGCTCCTGTTGATGATCTCCCAGAGAGTTCCACTAGTAAGAGGTCCAAGGTTACCACACCTGCTATGAAGAAGGTCCCGACAAGGCAGGATGGCACAGACGGTTTATTCACCATCAGTGCCACCCTCGATGACAAATAGGAAAGCGTGCTCATTGCCTTCCTGCGGGCGATTGTTGATGTGTTTGCTTGGCAACCATCTCACATCCCCGACGTTCCCAAGGAGGTAATCGAGCACCACCTTGCTATCTGTCCTCATGCACAGCTGAAAGGATCGAGAAGAGGTGTCTAGAGGGGGGTGAATAGACCCTCAACACACAAAGTTGGCATTTTTTTAAGTTTTTCAAGTTTAGGTGGAGTTTAAGCACAAGTTTAACCATGCACAATACATATCAAGCAAGCATGCAAATAGTATATGGGCAACGGGAAGTAAAGCATGCAACTTGCAAGAAAGTAAAGGGATGGTATTGAAGTGTGCAAACGCAATTGGAGACACAGATTTTTTTGGCGTGGTTCCAATAGGTGGTGCTACCGTACATTCACGTTGACGGAGACTTCAACCCACGAACGGTAACGGTTGTGTGAGTACACGGAGGGCTCCACCCATGAAGGGTCCATGAAGAAGCAACCTTGTCTATCCCACCATGGCCATCGCCCATGAAGGACTTGCCTCACTAGAGTAGATCTTCATGAAGTAAGCGATCTCCATGCCCTTACAAACTCCTTGGTTCAACTCCACAATCTTGTCAGAGGCTCCCAAGTGACACTTAACCAATCTAGGAGACACCACTATCCAAAAGGTAATAGATGGTGTGTTGTTGATGAACTCCTTGCTCTTGGGCTTCAAGTGATAGTCTCCCCAACACTCAGCTCTCTCTCATAGGACTGGATTTGGTGGAAAGATGATTTGAGTGGAAAGCAACTTGGCGAAGGCTAGAGATCAAGATTCATATGGTTGGATTGAAATATCTTGGTCTCAACACACGAGTAGGTGGTTCTCTCTCAGAAAATGAATGATGGAAATGTAGGTACGTTCAGATGGCTTCCCTCATGAATGAGGAGAGGGTGGAGGAGTATATATAGCCTCCACGCAAAATCTAACCGTTACACACAATTCCAAACTCAGTGGGACCGAATCAGAAAACTCGGTCGGACCGATTTAGTTCATAATGTGACCATTAGGCATTTCGGTGAGACTGATACGATCAACTCGGTGTAACTGATGTGCAAGGGTTAGGGTAAAACCTCATCTTGGTTTGACCGATTACACAACTCAGTGGGACCAATTTGGTAATAAGCAAAACAGAGAGTTGGTCAGGCAAACTCGGTGTGACTGATTACATCTTCTCGGTGAGACCGAAAATACTATAATAGACAACAGGGAGTTTGCAAGCTCATCTCGGTGAGACCGAGATCCCATCGATTAGACCGATGTGACTAGGGTTTCTGGCAGTGGCTATGTCAACTGAACTCGGTGGCGCCAGATGGATCAAATCGGTGGGGCCGATTTTGACTTTTGGTTTGGGACATATGTGGCTATGAGAAAGTGGTTGATGGCTTTGGAGCATATCACTAAGCACTTTGAGCAAGCAAGCCATTAAGCAACACCTCATCCCCTTTTAATAGTATGTGCTTTCCTATGGACTCAATGTGATCTTGGATCACTGAAATAGAAAATGTAGAGTCTTGAAATTTAGAGCATGAGCCAATCCTTTTTCCATAGCATTTTGAGGGGGTTCCACATCCTCTTGTCATGCCACTCCACTGTTGGACTTATCTGAAATAAACTAGATAAAGGTATTAGTCCAACAAGAGATATATTGACATTAATTACCAAAATCACCCAGGGAACACTTGTTTTTTCAATCTCCCCCTTTTTGGTAATTGATGACAACATACATCAAAGCTTTAGATAGAGATATAGAGAAAGGCAAGTAAAGCTTTGGAAGGACATGTAACATGCATAGACTCCCCCTACATGTATGAAATCATGCAAATATGGAACATACGATCATGTGAGTGCATAATCATGATAGAGCAAGCAATGAGTTACATGTATCTTGGCTATATGCATCAGAGTAAATGGTGTGAATATGAGAAACGTGCCTTCATGTTCATGAGTCCTTCTTGCAAACAATATGTACATCAGCAAGAGATCCTCATGCACATGAGTGTGATGCATATACTTACCTTGTGGTCTTGAGCTAGCTTTGGAAGAGATGAACCTGAGTAAACAAGGTTAGATAACACAAAAACATCTACTAAACAGAGCAAGAGCAGTAAACCACAAGAGAACTAAGATTGGGATGACATGTAGAGTGAGCACTAGGTACTCTATTTGAGTGTAGACATGTCCCCAAAGGTAAAGATATGCAATGAATTTGAAGATTTCCTTCCCTTAGTTGTCTTGCTCCCCCTGAATCTTATATGGGATATTTGGAGAAGATAGGGAATAGAAAATCAGAGCAAAGCAAACACAAAAACAACATGAACATGTCTTTTCCCCTCTAAAGACATGTAACTTATATCCTCTTTGAATACCAAGCAACTAAGGTCTCTCTTTGATGTGATTATTTATATCTGTTTTCCCCTTTTTTTATATGATTAAGCTTTGATGTGAGCTCTCTCTCCCCCTTGACATCAATTTCCAAGAAGGGTCTTCTGGAGTGTGAGTCAAAATAGGTTTGGTCCTTGAGCCACATGGCAAAGTAGCAGGGAAAAATAGGGTGCTGGTAGAGGATAAGAATCATCGAGTGGAGTTGGAACAAAATGTGCAGGATGCAAGTGACAAAGTGCTTTCTCAGCATTGAGATCGGCTACACCGAGTTGTTTCCTTCGGTGGAACCGAAAAGTTTCGGTTTGACCGAAAGAGGCAAGTCGGTTTATCCGAGTTCATCACAAAGAAAAAAACACTAGTCACCTTAGCTCACTAAGCAAATAAGATCTCACAAGGATTTGCAGGGAATTAACTAAAGGATTTGCAATGAATTGGATGCGAAGAAATCTAGATGAAGTTTTTTTTGAAAGGGGAAACAAATATGCATGAGGCAAATGCAAGAACAAGGAGAAACACTAGAGAACTTCATCTAGAATTGGTCGGCGACAAAGTCACCTATGTTAGAGTATATTGACTTAGCAGTCAAGTGAAGACACTTGATCATAGGTCATACTCATTGTTTAAGCTCAAAATGGGGTTGCCATTTTTCGTTTAAGAATTTTGATGTATTCACATCTTGTTGAGCTGCTTTGACCCATGTCTTGGGGTAAAGCTTCCCTAATATGGAATAACATACGTTGGGTGGCGGTGTTGATCTTGATCATGTAGTTGAACTTGTGTGGGATGCTCAATGTTGATGTAGTTCATTTGGAGCACCACTTGTAATTGGAGTTCATCTACCTACATGAATTAGTTTTGCAAGGAATAGCACTTGTGTATCCAAAATGATAATCATGAAATTTGATATAGGATTTTCTCAAAGGATATATTTGAAGGGTTTCAAGCTTCCTTGTGTTCAACCACTGTAATGTAGAGACTTGATGATGTAGAGATTGCTCAAGATGTGAGTGAGTTGCAATCTCATAGATTTAGATTCATCCAAGTACCTACAAGAGTTAGATGACATGCAAGGGTGCAAATATATCCAAGATATGTGATTATCATCATAAGAGAAATAACAAGGATTAGTCATAGGCTCATGCCTTGCATGTATCCGAATGGAGTTCCTACTCCAAGTTTGAAGCATCAATGATGTTCAATTCACCTTTCAACCTGCAAAACACTTTCTCATCAAGTGGTTTAGTGAATATATCCGCCAATTGCTTGTCGGTACGAACATGCTTAAGGTTAATATCACCCTTAGCAACATGATCTTGAATGAAATGATGACAAACTTCGATGTGCTTAGTTCGAGAATGTTGCACGGGATTGTGAGAAATTTTAATAGCACTTTAATTGTCACATAGTAAAGGAACATGTTTCACATATATCCCATAATCTTTAAGAGTTTGGGTCATCCAAAGTAATTGAGCACGACATGAACCGGTGGCAATGTATTCCGCCTCGGCGGTGGATAAGGATATCGAGTTTTGTTTCTAGGAGGACCAAGACACAAGAGATCTAGCAAGAAATTGACAAGTACCCGAAGTGGACTTTCTATCAACCTTGTCTCCGATATAGTCCGAATCGGAGTAGCCAACAAGATCAAAAGAAGACCTCTTAGGACACTAAATGCCAAAATTTGGTGTATGTATTAAGTATCTCACTATCCTTTTCACAGCCTTAAGATGACATTCTTTAGGGGCCGCTTGATATCGTGCACACATGCACACACTTAGCATAATATCAGGACGAGAGGCACATAGATATAATAATGAACCAATCATATAGCGGTAAACCTTTTGCTCAATGGGTTCACCATCTTTAGTCAAGTCAAGATGTCCACTAGTAGGCATGGGTGTACTCATACCTTTGCATTCCTTCATATTGAACTTCTTGAACAAGTCCTTCGTGTACTTCGTTTGAGAGACGAAGGTACCTTCCTTAGTGTGCTTGATTTGCAAACCAAGAAAGAACTTGAGTTCACTCATCATAGACATCTCAAACTTTTCCGACATAAGCTTTCCAAACTTCTCACTAAAATGAGGGTCCTTTTAGTGAAAAGAGTAGAATCAATTTTTCCAATCTCAAAGCCTTTTTCAATAAGGATCTTGGTCAACCATTTATACCATGCTCTAGGAGCTTGTTTAAGACTATAAAGAGCTTTGTGAAGTTTGTAAACATGATTGGGTTTCTTAGGATTAACAAAGCTGGGAGGTTGTTTAAGATAAACTTCCTCCTCAATTTTTACCATTTAGAAACACACTTTTAATGTCCATTTGGTATAAAGTGATATCATGGTGATTAGCATAGGCAAGTAAGATGCGAATGGGCTCAAGTCTTGCAACGGGGGCATATGTCTCACCATAGTCCATACCTTCGACTTGAGTGTAGCCTTGGGCGATGAGTCATGCTCTGTTGCGAACTACTTGTCCATCTTCATCTTGCTTGTTGCGAAACACCCATTTGATACCGATGATCTTGTGGTTGTTGTCGGGCTTCTCGACCAATGTCCACACTTGGTTTCTCTCAAAGTTGTGTAGTTCTTCATGCATGGCATTTATCCAATCTGGATCTTCCAATGCTTCTTCAACCTTCATGGGTTCAATGCTACAGATGAGTGAATAATGTTCACAAAAATTAGCCAAATGAGATTTTGAGCGAGTGATTCTCCCGGTTTGGATATCATTGTAGATTTGCTCGACGGGATGGTCTCTAGCGACTCTTGCTTGAACTCGTGAGATCTTTTGTTTTGATCAGGGTGGAACATCTTCTTCATCATCTCGTTCTTCTTCTTGGCCTTCTTCATTGTTGACGTTGTCGTTCTCTCGTCATGGTGAAGAAGGAGGTTGATGCAGTTCATCTTGGTGTGCTTCCTCATTTTCTTCATCTTGGTGTGTCCCACTTGTTGATGCTTCCATATCAACTCTTGGTTCACCTTGTCGTGAGGTAGAAGCTTCCACTTGGACGAATGAGGTACTCTCCTTCACCTCTGTTGAATGGACCTTGCCAATAAACAAGTCTTGGATTACTTCCGAAGGGTCTTTATCTCCTACATCGATTGGCAATTGCTATAATTGCGAGCCGTTAGATTCATCAAACTTCACATCCACCATCTCTTCAACCTTTCGAGTGAAATTGTTGTAGACATGGTAAGTGTGAGAGTTTGAGCCATAACCAAGTAGGAAACCTTAATAAGATTTGGGGGCAAATTTAGAACAATGATGCTTACCAAGAATGTAGCATTTTGAGCCGAATACTCGAAAGTATCCAACTTGGAGTTTGTTACCAGTGAGTGGCTCGTATGACGTCTTGCCGAGTAGCTTCTGAAGATACAAGAGATTTGTTGCATGACAAGCTGTCTCAACTGCTTCTGCCCAAAAGTGATTTGGCGTCTTGTACTCATCAAGTATCGTTCTTGCCATTTCGATGAGCGTCCGGTTCTTCCTCTCAACAACTCCATTTTGTTGAGGTGTGTACGTAGCCAAGAACTCATGTGAAATCCCTTCTTCGTCAAGAAAGGTGCCCACATTGGCGTTCTTGAACTCCGTTCCGTTGTCGCTGCGAACCTTCTTGATCTTCACTTCAAATTGATTTTGGGCCTTCCTAGAGAAGTTTTTGAAGATCTTTTGGACCTGCAATTTATCATCGAGAAAGAACACCCACATAAATCTTGAAAAATCATCAACTATAACTAGACCATATGAGTTTCCATTGAGACTTTTATAAGCGTTGGGACCGAAAAGATCCATGTGAAGTAGCTCTAGAGGTCTCCTTGTGGTCATGATGTTCTTCACGGGGTGGCTTCCTCCAACCTGTTTTCCTGCTTGGCAAGCGCTGCAAAGTCTATCCTTATCAAATATGACATCTTTAACACCAAGGATATGATCACCTTTAATAAGCTTGTCAAGGTTTCGCATGCCCACATGACCTAACCGCCTATGCCACAACTAGCCTTTAGAAGATTTAGCAATTAAGCAAGTTCTAGGTTGAGCCTTTTTAGTGAAATCAACAATGTATAGATCACCTTTATGTACAACGGTAAAGACTATTTTATGATTATCTCTATGAAACACTTGGCAATCTACTTTGGTAAATAGGACATTGAAACCAAAGTCAGCTAGTCTAGAAACAGAAAGCAGATTATAGCCAAGAGATTCAACGAGCATGACATTTTGTATGGAGCTATCATGTGAGATGGCCACCTTACCGAGGCCAACCACCTTACCCTTTGAGTTATCACCAAAAGTGACATACTTTCAGGGCCGTCATTTTCAGAAGCTCACCAAACATATCTTTATCTCCAGTCATGTGATCGGTACATCCACTATCAAGGACCCATTCCTTTCCTCCTGCCATGTATCCTCGAAGATTTGCCATAAGACCAAAGTGTCTCATTGCATCATCAAGATCATAGTTACTATCATCATCCTCATCGTAGTATCCATGTTCAACATCATCATGTGGTGGATCAATTCCTAGATAGGGTGATTCATTAGATAAATGATTTTGACAATGATCATCTTTATGAATTCTAATAGCTTTAGAAATAATATTGCTAATAATTCCAACATCTCCTTTGGCACACATAAGATTTGTAAGCGCAAATAGACAATTACCAAGCTTAGGATCATTGGAATTCATCTTACTCAAGGCAATAGACTTATGAAGGATCTCATCTAGATTTTGCAAGGAATAGTTTGGAAATCATTCCTCAAGAAATCTCCATATAGTGTAGGCACAATCAAGAGTAGGCAAGCAACCAATCAAGTTTCTAGGCAAACCTCTAGTGATAATATTAAGGGTCCTAAGATTGTGAATCATGTCAATGGACTCATCAAGAGTAGGATGCATAGGATCAACATGAGGTGCACAAGGGCTAGTAGTGTACTTGTTCAAATGATATTCATTGAAAATCACAAGCATCTCATTTTTCCACTCATGAAAGTACATTCCATCAAGTATAGACACTCTATATCTAAGACTCCCCAAAGTAGACTCATCCATCTTCCTCCAATGGTGTTTAAACCAAAACAATGGAGAGCAATGCTCTGATACCAATTGAAAGGATCGAGAAGAGGTGTCTAGAGGGGGTTGAATAGACCCTTAACACACGAAGTTGGCAGTTTTTAAGTTTTTCAAGTTTAGGTGGAGTTTAAGCACAAGTTTAACCATTCACAATACATATCAAGCAAGCATGCAAAGAGTATATGGGCAGCGGAAAGTAAAGCATGCAACTTGCAAGAAAGTAAAGGGATGGGATTGGAGTGTGCAAATGCAATTGGAGACATAGATGTTTTTGGCATGGTTCCGATAGGTGGTGCTATCGTACATCCACGTTGATGGAGACTTCAACCCACTAAGGGTGACGGTTGCGCGAGTCCATGGAGGCCTCCACCCATGAAGGGTCCATGAAGAAGCAACCTTGTCTATCCCACCATGGTCATCGCCCACGAAGGACTTGCCTCACTAGGGTAGATGTTCACGAAGTAGGCGATCTCCTTGCCCTTACAAACTCCATGGTTCAACTCCACAGTCTTGTCGGAGGCTCCCAAGTGACACCTAACCAATCTAGGAGACACCACTCTCCAAAAGGTAATAGATGGTGTGTTGTTGATGAACTCCTTGCTCTTGTGCTTGAAATGATAGTCTCCCCAACACTCAACTCTTTCTCATAGGATTGGATTTGGTGGAAAGATGATTTGAGTGGAAAGCCACTCGGGGAAGGCTAGAGATCAAGATTCATATGGTTGGATTGGAATATCTTGGCCTCAACACAGGAGTAGGTGGTTCTCTCTCATAAAATGAATGATGGAAATGTAGGTACGTTCTGATGGCTTCCCTCATGAATGAGGAGAGGGTGGAGGGGTATATATAGCCTCCACACAAAATCTAACCGTTACACACAATTCACCAAACTCGATGGGACCGAATCAGAAAACTCGGTCGGACCGATTTAGTTCATAATGTGACTGTTAGGCATTTCGGTGGGACCGATACGATCAACTCGGTGGAAGCAATGTGCAAGGGTTAGGGTAAAACCTCATCTCGGTTTGACCGATTACACAACTCGGTGGGACCGATTTGGTAATAAGCAAAATAGAGAGTTGGACTTATCTCGGTGTGACCAATTACATATTCTCGGTGAGACCGAAAATATTGTAGTAGACAACAGGGAGTTTGCAAGCCCATCTCGGTGAGACCGAGATCCCATCGGTTAGACCGAAGTGACTAGGGTTTCTGGCGGTGGCTATGTCAACTGAACTCGATGGCGCCGGATGGATCAAATCGGTGGGGCCGAGTTTGACTTTTGGTTTGGGACATGTGTGGACATGAGAAACTGGTTGAGGGCTTTGGAGCATATATCACTAAGCACTTTGAGCAAGCAAACCATTAAGCAACACCTCATCCCCTTTTAATAGTATTGGCTTTCCTATGGACTCAATGTGATCTTGGATCACTGAAATAGAAAATGTAGTCTTGAACTTTAGAGCTTGAGCCAATCCTTTGTGCTTAGCATTTTGAGGGGGTTCCACATCCTCTTGTCCATGCCACTCCACTGTTGGACTTATCTGAAATACACTAGATAAAAATATTAGCCCAATAAGAGATATGTTGACATTAATTACCAAAATCACCCAGGGAGCACTTGTGCTTTCACCAGCCCGTCAAGCAGAAGATTAGGAAGCAAGCTTTGGAACGACAACAATTTATTGCTGAGGAGATCAAGAAGCTTGAAGCAGCTGGTTTGGTTAGAAGAGGGCTGCATCCAACACGGTTAGCAAACCCAGTGGTAGTGCACAAGGCAAATGGGAAATGGCGGCTCTGCATAGACTTCACGGATTTGAACAAGGCATGCCCAAAGGACCCTTTCCCCTTGCCGCACATTGATCAGATTGTGGATTCCACTTCCGGTTGTGATCTACTTTCCTTTTTGGATGCATACTCCAGGTACCATAAGATATTCATGTCCTAGGAAGACGAAGAGAAGACTGCGTCCATAACTCCGTGTGGCATGTACTTCTTTATACAGATGCCTTTCAGGTTAAAGAGTGTTGGATCCACTTTCGCAAGAGCAGTACAAATTGGTTTTGAGCCTCAGCTACATAGGAATGTAGAAGCTTACATGGATGATATACTGGTCAAGACCAAGGACAGATCAACACTCATTCAAGATTTGGAAGAGACCTTTGCAAACTTGCACAAGATCAACCTGAAGCTAAACCCTGAGAAGTGTGTGTTCGGCGTACCCTCTGGCAAGCAACTCGGTTTCTTTGTGTCTCACTGAGGGATAGAAGCCAACCCCGACAAGATCAAAGCAGTTGAGCAGATTCAAGCACCCAGGACCATTAAGGATGTGAGGCGCCTAACTGGATGCGTTGCCACGTTGAGTAGGTCCATTTCCAACTGAGCGTGCCTTGCCTTTCTTCAAAACTTTGAAGAAGGAAGGACCTATGAAGTGGACCCCAGAGGCAGAAGCAGCACTTCGAGACATGAAAGCATACCGTACCTTAGCTCCCACCTTAGTTGCTCCTAAACAACAAGAGCATCACTCTCCCGTGAAACCACAGGTCTTGCGGTCGAGGTGAGCGCTCCCATGAACGAGGAGGTGCCATTTGTCCTTGTTGTTGAGCCTCAGGCTCCAACTTGGGCACAACACATAGTCCACTACCTTCAAATAGGAGAATGTCGGTGTCAAAACCGGCGGATCTCGGGTAGGGGGTCCTGAACTGTGCGTCTAGGCAGATGGTAACAGGAGACAAGGTACACGATGTTTTTACCCAGGTTCGGGCCCTCTCGATGGAGGTAAAACCCTACTCTTGCTTGATTGATATTGATGATATGGGTAGTACAAGAGTAGATCTACCACGAGATCAGAGAGGCTAAACCCTAGAAGCTAGCCTATGGTATGATTGTTGTTCGTCCTACGGACTAAAACCCTCCGGTTTATATAGGCACCGAAGAGGGTTAGGGTTACACGGAGTCGGTTACAATGGCAGGAGATCTACATATTCGTATCTCCAAGCTTGCCTTCCACGCCAAGGAAAGTCCCATCCGGACACGGGACGAAGTCTTCAATCTTGTATCTTCATAGTCCAGGAGTCTGGCTGAAGATGGTAGTTCGGCTATTCGGACACCCCCTAGTCCAGGACTCCCTCAATAGCCCCTGAACCAGGCTTCAATGACGATGAGTCCGGCACGCATATTGTCTTCGACATTGCAAGGCGGGTTCCTCCTCCGAATACTTCGTAGAAGATTTTGAACACCAGGATAGTGTCCGGCTCTGCAAAATAACTTCCACATACCACCATAGAGAGAATAACATTTACACAAGTTCAATCTGCTAACGTATTTCGTGGTGTGACATCACACCACGGCCAAGCCTTTATTCAAATCATTTTTACTGTCCCACCTTAGCGCGTTTAGCGAGGTGGTTTCCTTGGCACGTCTTGTCAAAGCAGAGATTGTGTCCCCTTATTCCGGGATTCTCATCAATACGGGCGTGGGTAACCCAGTCGTGCCCGTTGGCACGTCTTCTCTATCGAAGGGGAGCCTCGAACGGTCACGGGGAAGGCTCTTGGTATTCAACCTCTTTATAAAGAGACCAAGGCTTTGCTCCTTTCTTTTAATCTCAATCAAATCCGCCCCTCGCCTTGAGTTCCAACACGCAAAGCTCTAGATACAGGCGCTTCGGACCTTCGTTGATGTCTGGTTCTGACCTGCAAGGCCGGTGGATGCCTTCCTCCATTACGGAAGAAGACGTGCTAAAGCTAAGAGATGCCAGGTACCTAACCGGCGAAATTTCGCATAGGCTGCCTGCCCAAAGGCAGGTTATTCCCACTCCCAAGCCTGGTGAAAGCGTGGTGTTCGCGTCTCACTTCCTTCGGGGGCTAAGCTTCCCGAGGGACCCCTTCGTGAGGGGGCTCATGTTTTTCTATAGGTTGGAATTTCACGACTTGGATCCGGAGTCCATCCTCCACATCTCATCGTTCATTATCGTGTGCGAAGCCTTCCTCCGTATTACCCCTCACTTCGAATTGTGGCTCAAGACCTTCAAAGTGGAGCCAAAGATGATCAAGGGGCGACAGGAAGAGTGCAGAGGGGCTGTTATAAGCAAGAATGCTGAAGCTCCGTGGCACGAGGGCTCTTTTCAAGAGGAGCTCAGTTTATGGCAACAAGAGTGGTTTTATATCACAGCTCCCAGGGGCACCAAATGGGTGGCGCCACCTGCCTTTCACTCGGGTCCTCCACCGCGGCTGGCGTCATGGGTCAATAAAGGACTTGACTGGGGGCCGTCCAAGGACGTGCCCTTGTTGTAGGGCCGCATTCGAGACCTCCTAGAGAGAGAGATTACTCTGGTCGTAGTAGCGCAGGTCATGCTGATTTGTCGCATCCTGCCCTGCAGACGTCGCCCCCTCCGCCTGTGGGAATTTAACCCAGAGGGACCACGAGCTCTCCAACATTTTATGGGCGCGACGCCCGTGGAGATGTACAAGCTTTTCTTCGGATCACAAGAGATGTGTCCGGACTTGACCGAGGACGCAGGTTTGAACTGCAATCGCCCGGATACTCAAGTAAGTAGCCCTGCACCCGGACACGCTATCCCATATTTATCACAAACTTGCCCTTTAAAAGAGTTGTCCTTTGAACAGAAGTGGATAGCGAAAGCGAACTTAATCAGGTGTCCGGCCCCCCTCCCTGAGACCACGCCGGATCCCGTGTTAACCAGGATGCTGGAGGTTGTGCCTTCGGAAGAAGGTGAAGGGGGGAACAAGAAAGCTACCGCCTCCGCGAGGGAGGCTGCCAGGATAGGTGGGATCGAGAATCCCTCCATCCAAGGGAAGAAGAGGACCGCCTCTGAAGACCCGAAGACCATGGTATCAAAGCGGGGGAAGAAATCTTCGTCACAGGGTCCTACGCCGAGAGATGCCTCGGCCGCATTATGCCCCCAAGGGGAGCAGCCCTCCACCGAGCCGTAAGTAAAAAGGGGAGTTTTTATTAAAATAAAGGATATCCCTGCCCTTCTCAGCAGAGCTCATCTTCGGGGGATCTTCGTCCGGAGATGATAGAGAGCGAAACTCCTCCCCCTGCCGTACCATCGTGCGAGGCGGGCGACCCTGAGGTGTCGTCGCGGAGGGTTTCTCCGAGTCCGGTGGGGCCGGAAGGCAGTCATATTTCCCCTCAAAGCCCTCTGCGTCCGGCCTTCGAAAAAGGCCATCAGACGAGTCCGGCACCACCTAGTGTATGGTCGGAGGAGCTGAAGGATCTGCTTGGGCGAGCATCTACCTCAGAAGAACACCGGGCGTTAATGGGTATGGTGATTGAAAGGATTTCATCCGCTGAGAGCGGATTGCATGAAGCCGTCAGAAGTTTACTGACAGGTTTTGAGGTACGCAAAATGATGTACCTTTTGACATTTCCGCATATTAAATGCGCCCTGTGTAGATAGTAGCCCCTGAGACACAGTGTGTTGTCAAAAATGACAGTGCGCCGAGGATCATAATCCCAGGTATAATATGTCGCCCTTCCTACGTAGGTGGCGAAGTCTCCGGTGGCTAGCCAGACTGATGGATTTGCCGAACTAAAGCGGCAATTTGACGTGGTGGATGCCGACATCGCGCTTGTCAATAAGCGGCTGGACGAGTCACAAGGTATGTGATTTCTCCTTGGACACCTGGTAAGGGAGCTTGATGCCCGTGCCTTACAACATGTATGCTTGATGCAGATGGTGCCGCTGCCATGGAGAACCTTCGAGTGGAGCTCGCCCGAGCCAAGGAGCAGGCCAGAAGAAGTGATGCGGCTGCCTTGAAGGCGGCCGAAGAGCTAAAAGCCAAACAGGCTACTCACTGCCGAAGCAAGAAGGAGATGGCCGAGATGGCCGTGGAGTTGAAGAATGCTGCCGACTACTACAAGCTTCTTGAAAAAGAAGATCGGGCGGTACGAGGGGACCTGAAGAAGGCCACTGCCGAGGCCAAGGATGCTCGCTCTGCGATGAGATCTATGAAGGAGGAGCTGCGTCAGGCCGGAGATATCGCGGCTGGAAAGCCCTTTTTGCTGCGGAGGAAATTCATGGATCCTAATTATGCTCAGTTGGACCGGCTGTGGAGTGCGGAAGATGCTTATCTGGACTCGGCGGCAAGTGCGGCGGACGCGACCGAACACTTCCGAGATCAAGAGGATCACGAAACGGGAAAGGTTTTTTGGTCGCAGTTCCATAATCCAGAGCGCCCACTTCCATTAACCGATCGCTTGGCCGAATGGGCGGAGCTGAATAGGTTATCCGGACTTGCCATGAGGGATGTCGTGAGTCTTTTGTGGCTGAAGAGGCCCGAGCCGAAGAGTTATTTTGGCTTGGTGCAGCAGTTCCTTGGTGCGGTGCCGCATATCAATGCAATGAGGAGGTCGACATGCATAGAGGGTGCGCGGATGGCTCTTGCCCGTGTCAAGACATACTGGGCGGAGATGAAGGCCACCGATGTTGCAACCCAAGGTTCGGACGGAAGCCGAGTACCTGTCGAGCACTATTTTCAGGAAGTTCTGCAGGGCGCTCGTTTAATAGAGACGCAATGCTTGAAGGATATTATGTTCGAATAACATGTATTATTGTGAAACAATGTTTCGCTGAAATATAAAAGCTTTTTATACTTGTGCCTTCAAGAATTAAAATACCTCCTGTGCGACCGTTAATGTATATGTGTATATAACCTGAAAGATGGTAGTCTTCGGCTTCAGCCCCCACGCATATAATGCGGGGGTGTTTGCAAAAGGCACATTTTCACACTTGATCCAACGTCTTGGTCCTATAAAGGAGGTGGTAGCATAGCAAACTAGGCAACCGGACTATAATGCTTTATCACTTTCACTTAGCCATAGGAGTTTGACAGTGGCGCTACTATATAGCCCCTAGGGGCACCGCGCTCACCCGAATTCGGGGCGCGTATGTGCCTGACCGGGAAACGACCCTTCGTCAATGCGGATGAATCCTATAGGTTCTCGCGGGTCATCGAGTGGTTGACCAGTCTCACGCTATATCATGACAGTCAGTTTTCGGCTTTCTCTACTGAGGTGCTCGCCTGGACGAACCGGGGCACAATCGCAGTAGTTCTCCTGGTGCCGCATTAGCCGATAGAGCGGAACATAAGGCAGCAAAACACAGGAGCCGGGCAAACCCAACATTTGACCAAAGACATGATTCGGAGCTGATGCATATAAGGCCTAACTCGAGACGCCGAATACTCCCTAAGGTATTCGGTCTTTATGAAAACGGGCCGAACAACGCCTTTCGTAATAAGCCCCTCGTGTCCAGTACGCGCAAAATTTTGACGTGGCCTATGCCATAACGCCAGGCTCCTCCTCGGTTATAGTAAGAAACCAGGGGATGTGTATCAACAAGAGACAGTAAAAAAGGTTTACGCATGGTCTTAATCTAAAAAGAATCCTTGCAACGGGTCCGGTTGCACGTCTGTGCCTGTGTCTCCGTTGTGCCGTATCCTGGACGGGTGTCGCACAGTGTTCATCTGTAAAAGAGAGGAACTTAGTTGAAAAAGATCATGCAAAAATGTACATTATATTAAATAAACAAATTACGTTTCAAAAAATGAATAAAATTGAGCTTTATTGTCTCTTGTCGTTCAGACCCCGGACACGGTACGCCCCTATATGTTTACGCCGGACTCGTCTAACCGTGTCCGGGGACTGAACGACCTATTTAGGTGCTTGGATTTAGTGAACCGGTTTAGTGTGTGGTTGTTGAGGCAGTCACACAATCTTCCGCGCTCGAGGAACACTCGATATTTCCCTTTAAGGAGATAATGCCTCATGGACCGGGCATTTTAAGTGTGAGGGATGCATAATGTGGTATTGCATTAAAGCGGGCGAAAGCTTCGCGCCCCAGTAGTGCTTGATAGCTACTTGTAAATGGGGCGAGGTGGAAGGTTAACTTTTCGCGACAGAAGTTGTCGGGTGAGCCGGACACAACTTCTAGCAATAGAGAGCTCGTACAATGGGCATATCGGCCTGGCATTACCCCTTGAAAGGAAGTGTTGCTATGGCTAATTCTGGTTGGGTCTATCCCCATTTTGCGGATTGTGTCCTGATATAGCAGGTTTAGATCACTGCCGCCGTCCATTAGGACTTGTGTAAATTGGAGTCCGTAGATTATCGGATCTAATATCAAGGCAGCCAATCCTGCATTCCGGATACTTCTAGAGTAATCCTGATGGTCGAAGGTGATTGGTTTTGACAAACAGTGGCGGGACTCCTCTGGGATAGGCCGTATGGCGCGTATCTCTATGGGCGTTGTTCTGTTTTTCCCTTTTGTCACGTAAAGTGAGTTTATTGTTTTGACTTCTTCTGGGAAATTCTTTTGTTTTCCGGTGCTCTGCTTGTGGGGTTCGTCATCGTCCTCGCTTGGTGTGTCAAGCCCCTTGTGTTCGGCGTTGAGTTTGCCGGACTGCTTGAAGACCCAACAATCTCTGTGGGTATGATTTGCAGGCTTCCCGGGGGTACTCTGGATTTGGCATACCTTGTCCAAGATTTTGTTTAAGTTAGATAGCTCGTCCCTGTTATCCTTAGGGGGTAGTTTCTTATGATTCTGCCGAGAGCTTTTGAATCCGGCGTTGACTGCTGTGCTCTTCGGGTTGTTTCCCTTGGTCCGGCGCTGGTCTTTGCTGCGTTGCAGTTTTCCGTTTCCATCCCTGACTTCGGATGTACTTGGGTCGTTGGTACTGCATCTTGCCAGCCAACTATCCTCTCCCGTGCAAAAGTGGGTCATGAGGCTTGTTAATGCGGCCATTATTCTTGGCTTTTCTTGGACGAGGTGTCTGGCGAGCCATTCGTCTCGGACGTTGTGTTTGAAAGCTGCTAAGGCTTCGGCGTCCGGACAGTCGACTATTTGGTTCTTTTTAGTAAGGAATCTGTTCCAGAATTTTCGGGGTGACTCTCCGGGTTGTTGAGTTATGTGACTTAAATCGTCTGCATCCGGAGGTCGGACATAGGTCCCTTGAAATTTTGCCCGAAAAGCATCCTCGAGCTCCTCCCAACTTCCAATGGTGTTTTCGGGGAGGCTTTTGAGCCAATGCCTAGCTGGCCCTTTGAGCTTGAGGGGTAAGTATTTTATGGGGTGGAGGTCATGTCCTTTAGCCATGTGTATGTGGAGGATGTAGTCCTCGATCCAGACTCCAGGGTCTGTTGTTCCGTCGGATGCCTCTATGTTTACGGGCTTGAATCCCGCTGGAAATTCATAATCTAGAACCTCATCGGTAAAACATAGGGGGTGTGCGGCACCCCTATATTTAGGTGTGCCGTAATATTCGGATACTTGATGTGTTGCATTGCTTACTAGAGCTTGCTTTCTTGGCCCGTAGATGGATCTAACTGGGCCATCTTTTTGATGCGAATCCGTGTGCGGATAGCGGGCCGGCTTGTGTGCGGCGCCGTTTGCCGCTCTGTGTTTGCCATGGGGTCGTCTATCCGACCGTGTGGTCTCCTTGTTCTTTGATTGCGGGGGCTCTACGGCCTCCTCATCGAATTCGGGTAGTAGTTTTCTCTTCGGGTAGCTCTTTGTTTGGCGACTATCGCCGTATTTGTCTGCGGTGTTGAGTACTTTGCTCCATCTGATTCTGAGTGCATCTTCCGCTGTTTTGAGCTTCCGCTTCTGCTTTTTTAGGCTACGCGCAGTAGGGACGAGCCTTTTGTGGAGGTTCTTATGCTCCGGCAACTTGTCCGGCGTGAGATCGTCTGGACTGTTATCTTCGCCGGGGACGGATTGTTTATTCAGGTTGTCCTGTTCGGACGGTTGCTTGATAGCATGTTCGTCATCCACCGGTTCGCCCTGCTCTATGGCTGGGTCTAAATGGCTGCTGTCTTTGTTGAGGTGGGACTTTGAGCGGCGCTTACGTCGCCGTTTTGACTGCTTTTCGAGGGGATGATCCCTCGTGTCGTCCTGTTGTTCCTCGTCGTCACTTCCTTTAGGTGTGTCCACCATGTACACATTGTGAGATGAGGTGGCTGTCCAGTGCCCTATAGGTACTGGTTCATGTTTGTCTCCTACATTGCCGTCCGTACCGTCGATGTCTTCGGAGTCGAAGTTGAGCACGTCGTTTAAACTTTCGACAGTGGCTACAAAGTGGGTGGTGGGTGGGAGTCGAATTAGTTTGTCGTCCGCATCCCAACCTTCCTGACCATAATCCGGCCAGGGCTCTCCTGATGAAGAGAGAGACTTTAGTGAATTCAGGATGTTTCGAAAGGGCGAGTGCTGAAAGGTGTCCGCGGCAGTGAACTCCATGATCGGCGCCCAATTGGGTTCGATTGGCAGGGGCGCGGAAGGTTCGGAGTCTGGAGAGGAGTCCGACACCTTGGAGTCATGAGCTTCACAAATGACAGGGTTGGTGTTCGGCTCAATCGCCATAGAGATAGCAGCCCCCGAGGCGGTGTCCAGCCATCCGTCCTCGATCGGCGTAGTCGGCTCCGAGCTAAGGGTCGGAGCGGACACTGGTGCGGCCTCTAGGGCACTGTCCGGCGGCAGAGCTAGATCATGTCCTTCGTGAAAGTGCGGCGCGCTTGGGTGTGGCTCGAACCCGTCGAAGATCAAGTCTCTGCGGACGTCAGCCGTGTAGTTCAAACTTCTAAATCTGACCTGATGGCCAGGGGCGTAGCTTTCGATCTGCTCCAGATGGCCAAGCGAATTGGCCCGCAGTGCAAAGCAGCCAAATATGAAGATCTGTTTGGGGAGAAAAGTCTCACCCTGGACCGCATCGTTGTTGATGATCGGAGGAGCCATCGAGCCAAAAGTTGACGACGCAGAGGAACTCTCAATGAAAGAACCAATGTCGGTGTCAAAACCGGCGGATCTCGGGTAGGGGGTCCCGAACTGTGCTTCTAGGCGGATGGTAACAGGAGACAAGGGACATGATGTTTTTACCCAGGTTCGGGCCCTCTCGATGGAGGTAAAACCCTACTCCTGCTTGATTGATATTGATGATATGGGTAGTACAAGAGTAGATCTACCACAAGATCAGAGAGGCTAAACCCTAGAAGCTAGCCTATGGTATGATTGTTGTTCGTCCTACGGACTAAAACCCTTCGGTTTATATAGGCACCGAAGAGGGTTAGGGTTACACATAGTCGGTTACAATGGCAGGAGATCTACATATCCGTATCGCCAAGCTTGCCTTCCACGCCAAGGAAAGTCCCATCCGGACACGGGACGAAGTCTTCAATCTTGTATCTTCATAGTCCAGGAGTCCGGCCGAAGATGGTAGTTCAGCTATCCGGACACCCCCCAGTCCAGGACTCCCTCAGAGAACTTCCTAAAGAGCAAGAGGAAGCTTAAAGAGTAGCCTGACGGTCCTGTATGTATCAGTTTGCTGATGACACTCTGTATAGAAGAAGGCCATATGGTGTGAAGTCGAAGTGGATTTGCCGGGAAGAAGGGCAGGAACTGTTAGCAGAGATACACAAGGGCGTGTGCGGTTCCCATATGGGATCAAGAACCTTGGCTGGAAAATCTTTCCGACAAGGTTTGTACTGGCCCACGGCCCTCCAAGATGCGACTGAGCTAGTCACCAGATGTGAAGGCTGTCAGTTCCACTCCAAGAACATCCATCAACCAGCTCAAGCTCTCTAGACGATCCCTTTATCCTGGCCATTTTTGATCTGAGGGCTCAACTTCTTGGTCCCCTTCCCCCTTGCTACCGTGGGCTTTGAGTTCTTGTACGTTACAATCAACAAGTTTACAAAGTGGCCGGAAGTGGAGCCAGTGAGGAAGGTGACCGCACAGTCAACTATCAAGTTCTTGAAGGGATTGGTGTGCCGTTTTGGAGTACCGCCAGAGTGATCACTGATAACGGCACCCAATTCACTAGCCATGCCTTCATGCAATACATTCAAAACCTTCGGAGGAAGGTCTCTTTTGCTTCTGTAGCTCATCCTCTGAGCAAGGGGCAAGCGCAGAGGATGAATGCTGAAGTGCTGCGCGGGCTGAAGACGAGAACTTTTGATAATTTGAAGAAATGCAGCAGACGATGGATCGACGAGCTGCCGATGGTTCTTTGGTCCCTCCGTACGACACCGAATCGAGCCACCGGCCACACTCCCTTCTCCCTAGTGTATGGGGTAGAAGCAGTGCTCCCCACAAAGCTCATATATGGGTCACCTAAAGTACTTGCCTATGATGAAGTAGAGAAAGAGCAGCTCTACCATGACGGCGATGTGCTCCTCAAGGAAGATCATTTCGGGGCCACTATGTGTGTTGCACGCTGCCAGCAAGCCTTGCGCCGCTAGCATAGACGCAAGATTCATGCCCAGTGCCTTGAGGAAGGCGACGTTGTCCTTAGGCGTGTTCAATACGCCAAGGGTTCCAAGAAGTTGACATCGAAGTGGGAAGGCCCTTACCGGGTAGTACGAGTCAGCAGACCTGGTGCAGTCCGTATGGAGATCGAGGATGGCATTAAGGTGCAAAAAATGGAATATTGAGCATCTTCGCAAGTTCTAACCGTGAGGCGCGGCTGCCGGGCTCAGCCCCGGTAGCCACCCTTTTGTACAAGCCTTGCCGATGTGCATCTAACCCTTTGTAAAAAGCCAGGCATAGACCATGTGCAAGAATAATAAAATGAAGCGTTGGCGCCTAAAAACTTGCATGCATGATTATTTTAGCATAGTTCTGCCATGATCATTTAGAAAGGGTCGCATGCTGCTGTTTTTACCCTTGTACTAACTACAGGGCCCCTGCCATGGATACAATCCCAAAGAGAAGTGAGAACAAGCTTGCATTTTGATCCCAGACAATGCAATACAGATAAATTCCCTTTAAGATATCCATAGTGTGCCTCTGTGAGGGAAAAACTTGTGTGTAGAAAAACCTTGTCACCCTCAAACCATTTGTGCTCCCATCCTTTGATTCGAAGGTTACTTCGGTCAGGCCGGTTGCAGTGGCATTTGAAAAAGAGGGTTTGAAAAGGGGCCAGTTTCCTTCCATGCTCCTAAGCCCGCCAGGCCAAGCCGCACGGCAGCGATGGAAGGAACCGACAACATAGCTTTCCGGAGGACCTTGTTTACTTCAAAATATAGAGGAGTCGCTCCTCTGCATGGATATGATACATGCACAAGTACCCGACAAACATATCTTTTTTCATTAATATGTGGATAAACAAGTACAAACCATATAGAGTACAAATACGGATGAAAAAGGTTACATATTTAAAACTTAAGTTTGGCAAGTGTCTACATGTTTTAGATTGAAAAAAGATAAGTGCCCCGTAATCCCTTTCTTATCCCTCTCCTCCTAGGGGCTATAGTGGGAGGTGAAGAGGGCAAAAGCAGTGCCTGGGCAGAAGCCCAATCTAACCCCGTCATGGCCTGCGAGACGCAGCCTGATAAGATCGGGAGGGCACGGACGAAGGGAATGGACGGAGAGAGCGGCTAGGCGATGCCCTGGTCACCACCGCCAGGACCCGCGGAATGCGGTAGGAGGTACACCGGCAGGTAAGACGAAGCCGGAGTCCACGAGGAAGCCTGCCGGAGTCCAGCTGGAGGAGGCGGACACATCCACACCCAACACCTAGACAAATCGCTCTGCCGTGGAAGAAGACCCAGGTGTAGATGGTGGTGCTGCCACTGTCTAGCTGACGGTGACAGTGTGACCGGTGCTCAGCTAGAGTCCGACCGTCGTTTGCCCGCTCGGCGCCGTTGTCATCACCGTCGTCCTCCCTCTCAGTGTCATCATCATCACCGTCACTGTTCTCTTCGTCGCTATCGCTCGAGGAGGAGCTTTCATCGTCGGTCGAGCTTTCCACATAGCACCCTAAGTGAGCTCCCAAACGCTTGAAGACCTTGATGGAGAGCAAGTTGGCCTCCATCAGCTTGAAATGGAGAATGTGCCCTGCCGCCAAGCTATGGGCATGAGCGAAGGTTTTCCAGCCACGCCGGCGAAGCATGACATGAGGTGTATGGAACTCCATGTCCGCCCGCATGCTGCCATTACAGCAGCCCCTCATGTGCAACCTTAGTCATGGCGGTTGTCCTTCCTCCATCACCTTTGCGAAAGGAGTACGAAGTCGAAGGTGGCTGCATGGAGGCCCGCACAGCTTGACGACAAACTACAACTACTGGTCCCCAACATGGCCTTCCATCAGAGCCGGTGCAGCCGGAGGAGGAAAGATCAGGGCGCCACCACACCCTCCTCGGCCCCGAGCGCCGCGACGGCCGTGCCCACGTCTCGCGGCACCACCCTGTGCGCTGAATTCCACCCCTACATCCCGATCAGGAGCGGGGAGGCACTGTCGAGAAGAAACCGTCATCGCCACTGCCGGAGTTCGACCACGCCCTCTTCCCCTCTCCATGATAGAAGCAAGTTCAAAAAAGAAGAAGAAGGAGGAGATGTATGTGTGGATGATCCCCTTGCCCACACCTCCCTTTATAGTGGAACGTGGCCGGGGGCTGGCTCCTCAGCACCCAGGGGGTAAGCGCCCCACTCCGCCAGTCCAGTCCCTCTGTGTCGCTGACGATGTCCATAATTAACGACCACCCTCCTATGCCTATCCATGGTCCCGAGTTTCTGCCATGGCACTCATTCCCGCGCTCTACGCGTCCACCACCAACCCTGCGCAATGCATGCATCATACATGGCGGAAACAGCAGAAGTAGTGAGATGAAATGGAATATATCAAGGAAGACATGGATCCCACTGTCGTTTAGCTGAAGCGTTCGCTTATGTATCTGTTAGGGCCTACCCCAATGATGTCTGACGACACATATGGGCCAGGCCCGGGGGCTCCTGTCGGTGCAACGAATATTCATGTTTGTTGCCCGTACTTATACACAGGCATGTTATCACTTTATATCCAGCACCAGCATCTAAATCAAGGCCAAGCCAGAGAAGCAACTCTTAGTGAGATCAAAGGGCGGATCAAGAAGACCAAGACAAACAAGACAACAGAGCATCACCTTGGGAAGGCTTCCCCTATCGAGCAGGAGAGCCTGGCCGGGTCGAGGCCGCCCCAAGGATAAGTCCAAGATTTCCCTGACAGGCTTGCCGGATCAGCTAAGGGCAAATCTCCCTGCCAGGGCACCACCGCTCCATCGCTCCACCGCACCGCAATGCAAATCAATTATCAGTGCGGTGTCGAGCCCCCAAGTGTTTAAGTGGATTCCACTAAGCACGTGGCAGCCCAATGAAAGACATATTACCCTCATATGACACCCGTCCAGAGGCGTGTCAAGAAGATAAGCAGGAGATATTTAAGCGGCACGACAGGCTTGCCGAGCTTCAGCCTCAGCATGACACCTAGAAGTGCATTTAATGCACTTTGTCTTAACCGCCAGAGCTAGGTATGATAGTACTATTAGCTATCTAATCATTAGATAAAGCCTGTTTTGCCATTGTGGTTACCCCTTAAGCTATAAAAGGAGGTCCAAGGCCACATAGAAAAGGATTCAGACCCTTGCACACTTGTACGCACGTAGCTGCTCTACCTGAGGCCACCTTGCCGAGCTCGAGCACTGCATGTTCATCGTGTTCCTTCATCCAATCCACCAAAGCAGAAGTAGGGTTTTACGCCTCACGGCGGCCCGAACCTGGGTAAAAACCACCAGCTCACCGTCCTAGTGTTGTTTCATGGCCTCCACTCTTTGTGCAACGTGATCTTCCCCCTTGCCGAACCACAAGGGGCCGATGGCCCCATAGGTGATCGTGTTCCACCGTGACAATGTTGAATATACTTGAGGATCCGAACATTTAATCCCCCACCAAATAAACCAACTAGCATCAACTACAAGATGTAATCAACACTACTAACGACTCACATGTACCAATCTAAGGTTTTGGGACAAAGATTGAGATGAACTAGGGTTTGAGATGAGATGGTGCTCGTAAAGATGTTGATGAATATTGGTCCTCCCATGATGTGAGGATTGTTGGTGATGTCGATGGCTTTGATTTCCTCCTCCGAAAGGGAAGTTTCCCCAGAGGAATTGCTCCGCAAGATAGCAAAAGTGCTCCTTCCCAGGTCCCGCCTCAAGAAGGCCTCGCTTCATCACGAAAGACTTCTTCTCTTTTAGGGGAAATAGCCTCATATACTAGATGATGGGCACCAGAGACCTGCTAGGGGGCCCATGAGCTCATAGGGCACGCCTAGGGGGTGGGCGCGTCCCCTGAGCTCGTCTCTCTTTGGTGGCCCCCCTTCTGGTAATTCTTCTTCCAGTATTTTTTTATATATTGCAAAAAAATTCTTCATAATTTTTCAGGTCATTTAGAGTTGTGAAGAATATCTATCTCTGTTGTAGCTTTTTTAGGTCAAGAATTCTAGCTACCGACAATCTCCCTGTTCATGTGAAACTTTGAAAATAAGAGAGAAAAGGCATTAGAATAGCATCATAAAGTGAAGTAATGACCCAAAACATAATAAATAACAGTAGGAAAACATGATGCGAAATGGATGTATCATTACCCACCTCCTAATAATAAAAGATATGAGAAAAAAGACTTCATTGCTACGAAGCATGGTAAAGAAAGAGAAGCATGGGTTCAAAAACTTATGCCTTTTCCTAATGGCTTTGTTGAAATGCTTAGACCTTTGTATTTGCACACACCCTTGACCGAAATTATGAAAATGCCTCCATGTGCTAAATATATGAAAGATACTATTACCAATAAAAGGAAAATACCAGAGGCTGAGATTTCCACCATGGTTGCAAACTATTCCTTTGAAGGAAAAGTACCTCGGAAATTAGGAGATCCCGGAATGCCTACTCTACCATGCCCCATTAAAAATAATTATGTCAGAACTGGATTGTGTGTTTTAGGAGCTGGTGTCAGCGTTATGCCTTTCTCTTTATATAGAAGAGTTGACTTGAGTTAACTGACACCTACCAAATTCTCTTTGCAAATGGCTGATAAATCAACTGCTATACCCATTGGAATTTGTGAGGATGTTCTTGTTGTGTTTGCTAATGTTATCATCTTAACAGACTTTGTTATATGCTTGAGAACGACAATATGTCGGTTATCCTGGGCAGACCTTTTTTGAATACTACAGGGGCTTCTATTGATTGCAACAAAAGTAAGGTCACTTTTCATGTCAATGGTGATGAGCATACGGTATATTTTTTCAAGAGACAGAATATAAATGAATAATACCAACTCTATTCAAAGAATTATGACAATTACTACTGGAAGTTTTGAATTTCCCCTTCCGACTCCCGAAAAGAAACATCAAACTCTTATTGTTGGGGAAATGCATATCCCCGTTGTGGTAACCTAGCGTTATACGAAAGTTCTTCGGTTTCATGTTACTCGAAAATAGTTTGTTAATAAGACTTGATCAACTTTATTAATGGATTCTTTTTTAGGGGCATCTTGTCTATGAATTTAGTAAGCACAACCTACTACACTTGTAATTTGTTCTCTATTCCTTATAGTTTAATAAAGTGAAATGCCATGTTTATCCTGTTTTCTGAATTATCCATGAAGTAAAAAAAAGTCCCAAAAATAAAAGTTCTCAAAATGCCGTGAAAATTTAGTATGATTTTTTCTGGAATATATAAGAAATTTTGGCATTGAACACATGATACCTCCTTTTATTGATCCGGTATTGGAACAGAAAAGAGTATCCCTCACCTTCCTCCATTGATCCCCCCAATAAATACCTTGGGTTGCAAGGCTCATGCCTCAACCCATACCTTACCGATCTACTCACACATGCAGTTTAGATCGTGGGAAGAAAACATTAAAGAAACACATCTTGAGATTGATTGATTGCAATATGTCTTACTAGATGCCTTGTGTGATGCATGATTACAAGTATGAACTATATGGGAGATCACTATGGTGGTGATGGAAATGGCTATGGAGATCGCATCGCCTAGGGTTTGCGGATGATGAAGAAGAGGTCCTGGCTGGTGTGTTCATCGCTCTAGTGCTCGTTGTGTTGACATTTCTATGGGGGCTCTTTAATAAAAGTTGTTTAGGTGGACGGGCTGCCTCGGAATCCATGTTAAACGGGTGCTCATACGGGCACTTGGACCCATGTCTTTTGCTTTGTTTTGACGGAGACGCCTCCCGTTGATTCCTTCTTCCTCCATTCTTCTTCCATTCCATTTCCACGCGTGATTTCTTCCCTTTCTAGCCCATTTCCTATGGGAACACATCAAAGAGAGGATTTGCGGAATCCTTTGCATTCATTAGTCATTAGTGGCAATATCAAAGCGAATATCTCTTTTTAAATGAAATGTCTCGATTTAAACCAAGGTGAAATGAGTTTAAAAATATCACTCATCAACTCCCCCAATCTCAAACTTGATCTTCCTTGGGCAACATAAAGAGAAATCAGAATCATAAGGAACTCAGTTGTTTAAATCAAAATAACGAGAAGGTTTTGGTTCTTACGATCGGTACGCCTAGATAGCCCTACGCTTCTTGGCCCGAAAACTAAGCACAGCTGTAGCGGTGGCATGCTTATAGTGCAAGTGTTAGTGAAGAAAACATAATTAAGAAAAAGTTCTTGATCTACTAGATTAAACAACTTTGTAACACTCTATTCTATTTATTCTAGACAACACGTTCTTGCAGGGAATGCACGGAAGAGTTTTCTTAGTAGAGACAGTAAAACATACACTACAAAAAAGACACACCCGTGACATTTTGGGTCGAACGATTTTTTTCCAATCATGCTTATGACACTTGTATGACGATAATTGTGACAAAAACATGTATCATCATAGATGTGGTGGGCTCCTACTTCTATGACAAAAAATCATGACATAAAATGGGCTTTTCGTCCTGGGCGGGCCGGGGACGCACCTGCATGACATTCTTTGGGCCATCCATGACGGAAAAAATCATGGTAGAAGCGAGGGAAAGAAAAATATCAGGGAGTTCCCGGTTACAGTGGGTGGTTGGGGCCGAGCGATGCCCATGGAGGTTTGCATGTTTCTCTCGTACACCTACACGCGTGTCTGCGATGGGTTGGGCTCTACTAAACACGAGCGAGGTGTTCGCTTACTGAACTCGAGCGACTGCACTAGCTACATTACTGAATTCGAGCGATTGATCCCTGGCTGTTAACAGAACCCGAGCAATTCCTTCACTACTTCTACTAACTGAAGCCGATCGAACAGTTCCCGGTGGGGGTTGGATGAACAGTTCCGCGTGGTAGTAGTAGGCCATTGCCGTTGGATGAACAGGACCCTGATCAAGGAGGCCGCCACACAGACCCGAGCCGGTTGGGGGGGGTCAACAGGATCCCGTGGAGGGCTGGTTGAACAGTAGCCGGTGGAGTCTGGATGAACAAGACCCCGAGGAGGGGTGGTTGAACAGGACCTCGTGGAGGGCAGGTTAAACAGGACCCCGTGTGGAGGGATGGTTGAACAGGAGCCGGTGGAGGCTGGATGAACATGACCTCATGGTGAACAGTAGCTGGTGGAGGTTGGAGGAAATCAATGGTGGATGAACAATAGCAGGTGGAGGCTGGAGGAAGTCGACGGTGGATGAACAGTAGCACGTGGAGGCTGGAGCAAGGCAGTAGATGGTGGATGAACAGTAGCCCGCGGAGTCTCATTTTGCGGTACACCACACCCCTCCCAATAAACAGGACCCTGTTTTGACTGTAGGTGCTCCAACACAAGTCCGTTCCCTCCTTTTTGCGATACGCCACACCCCTCCCGATCAACAGGACCTCGTTTCGACCGTAGGCGCTCCAACACAAGTTTGTTTCCTCCGTTTTGCGGTATGCCACACCCCTGTCGATCAACAACACCCCGTTTTGATCGTAGACACTCGAACAGAAGGCTGTTTCCTCCATTTTGCAGTACGCCACACCCCTCCCGATGAGCAGGACACCGTTTCGATTGTTTTGTCGCTCCCAATGAACATGACGCATTCTGTTGCCTCCCGATGAACATGACACAATTTCTCTATTCCAACCTAGCCGGTTGGCTTCTGATGAATAGGACGATGTTGCTACCATTTGTTGCCTATCCATGTACATGACTCCTGGCCGTACGTATGCGCGAGTACACGTTCGAGACCCCACCCGTGTATGTACATGCCCGTATTTTTTGGCATCTGGCTAGACGTACGTGTACACAGTTTTGACTGGACTGCCTGAATTGCTACGTCGGGGGCTCTACTAGTACAATTGTCGCTGCTTGCTTGGCCACGGTTCATCATTGCAGAGAGACCGATCGAGTATGTACGTACATGTTCGCGATCAGACAGACAACCCTATGTACGATTCAATCGGGTGGGTCCCAGCTGTCTGGGAGGATAAGGAGGCACTTCCTTGCGTGCAAAGATATAACTAGCGGGTCCCAGTGTTCAGAGGGGGAATCATTTTTTTGCGTGTAATATGGACGCACTGCCTTGCATGCAAATATGTAGCTGGTGGGTCCCAACTGTCATGGGGGAAACATTTTTTCTCAAAATATATAGTCCCTTCCGGTGGATCCCCACCGTCAGTGGAGGAATAATTATTTTATGGGTAATAAGGAGGAACTTCCTTGCTGCGGCCGTGGACCCATCTGTTAGCCTCTCGACATACAGTCCTCTTCCAATGGAAGTCGTTCGTTGACCACATTGACCATGCCGCGCCGAGAGCACCAAGGCGGTGGATGATGGGGAGGCCTAGGAAGGGGATGACGCGGAGCCGGGGAAGACGCGACAGTGGATGCCCACGCAAAGAGGAGTATGAGGGTTGACTGGTTCAACTGCTGTGTGAGGTTGTCGTCGCTGCAGAATAACATGGGTAGTGGGTGAGTAGAGGGATGGCCTGGCCAGTGGTTGGAGTAGGAGGGGGCGGTGAGGCCTGCACGGCGGCATAGCCGGTCACGGGAGGCAGGAGCAAGAGACACGACCAGCGATGGTTTGGGCGGCTAGAGCAAGAAGACCAAAGGTTGAAGAAGCACGACGGTCGTTGGATGGACATCGTAAGGTCACCGCAGCTAGAATCATTTATATTGACTAAGTTGACAAAGCCCTGCATCTGCGTCAACTTAGTAGGCCCACAGGTCACCCTCCAAATATGTTGGGCCCCACCTAGCAGCGGGGGTATTCATTTTTCTTGTGCGTAATAAGGAGGCACTTCCTTGCATGCGAAGATATAGTTGGTGGGTTTGAGCTGTCAGCAGGGGGAATGCTTTCTTTGTGAAATACAGAGGCCCTTCCAGTGGGTCCCTGCTGTCCGGTGGAGAAATTAGTATTTTGCGTGTAATAAGGAGGCAGTTCCTACTCGCAAAAAAGGAGGCACTTCCTTGCGTGCAGCCGTGGACCCTGCTGTCAGCCTCTCCACGCATAGTCCCCTTCGGATGGGTGTCGTTCGTTGACCAAGCCATGCCAATATCACCAAGGCGGTGGACGACGGTGAGGCCAAGTAAGGGAATGACCTGGATCCATGGAAGACTCGAAAGTTATTTTCGACGCGGACTAGGTACTAGGGTTTACTGGTTCGGCTACAGTGTGAGGCTGCCGTCGCTGGAGAATATCAGGAGGTGTGGGTGAGTAGAGGGATGGCCAGGCCAGGGATGCGAGTAGGGTGGGGCCGTGAGGCCTGCCCGACTTTGTAGCCGGCTATGGGAGGCGGGAGCAGGCGGTTCCATCGGCACTGGTTTGGGCGGTTGGAGCTGGAAGATCAGAGACTGAAGAAGCACAATTGTTGTTGGATTGACATCTAACGGTCTGACGCTGGTAGAGTCGATTGTTGACCAAGTTTCTTTTTTTAGGAAACTTGTGTACGCATGAACTTAGTAGGCTCACAATTCAGCCTCCAAATCTGTGGCACACAGCATAGAGCCCATTTGCTATTTTTTAATAATTTGCACCCCATTTGCTAATTCTTAAGGATTTTATTACAGCCCATTTTCTACCCAGGACCACGGTTAAAAAGTTCAACCTAATTTTGCATATTTCGGTGGAGTCTGAACTGTTTTAATCCAGAAATTATAAACATTTATTTTTTAAGAACTTATTAATTTGCCAAAAAAGTTATTTTATTTTTGTGAGCTAATAAGACGTGGGACAATTGAGTTTGTTTTAGGGAAAATGAGTGGTAAAGAGTCAGTGCTGGGAAAGAAAAAAAATAAGGATGTAAAGATAAAAAGGGAACTTTACGTATTTTCAATATAATAATACATGTATTTGAACTAGTAAAACTATAGGTAGATATTAGAAAACAGAAGTAGGACATCGCATTTCAAGATGAAACTAGAACTAGGATGTGTGTTCTAAGAGAAAATTTTACTAAGGCTGGCGGGCCAGAGGCCAATTGGTACCTGCTGGATCTTTGAGCTCCATTGTCGTCATGGGTTGGGCCTGTTAAAAACAAAACCAAGCCTGGGTAGTCTACATCCCAGTTGAAACTTCCTCGACCTAAATAAACAATGTACCTGCTGGATCCCAGTTTTCAGTCTGTACTTGCAGAATTCTCTCGTTTATTGACTACATTGAAAATTTCGTAGGTGTCTTGGAGGTCAGCATTATTTTTTCATCATGATAATAAGTGCATGCATTTGCTTGCGTACGGCGATGGACCTGCTGGTTCCATGCGGTTAGGCTCTGTATGGACAGCCGTCATGTGGTTCCACGGACGAATTTCATGCAAATAGGATGGTTTTTAGTGAAACTGGACTAAATTCATTACATTGGTTTAGTAACATTCAAAGGCCCAATGATGTAGAGTGAATTGTTATGGGTGATTTTAATTTCATCAGATCTCCTACTGACAGGAACAAACCAGGAGGTGATTTTAACTAAATGCTCTTATTTAAGGAGGCAATCAGCAATTTGGGGCTAATTCAGTTACCACTTAAAGGGAGACTGTTTAGTTGGAGCAATATGCAACAAAATCCTCTTCTTGAAAAACTTGATTGGTTCTTTACCTCAGCTTCTTGGGTGATCTCATACCCTGATACTACAACTCTTCCTATGGCCAAGCCAGTTTCTGATCATCTCCCATGTATGATCAAAGTGGGCACTTCTATCCCAAAGTCCAAGATGTTCAGATTTGAAACCTACCGGTTGCAACATTCTAATTTCAAAGATATTGTTCAAAATGCTTGGAATATTCTAGTGGGGCACACTAATTCTGCTAAAAAGATCAATGCTAAATTCAAAAACCTAAGGAGAGCTCTCAAAATCTGGGCAAAAAATCTGTCATGTCTCAAGAAAATCATCAAAGAGATCAATGACTGCATCTTTTTTGGGATCTTATTTAGGAATACAGAAGTTTGAGCCAATATGAAGGGAACTGTAGAACAATGCTCAAAGAATACATGTTGGTGGTACTGAACAATCATAAGATCTATTGGAAACAAAGAGGAAAAATAAAGGGAGTTAAATTTGGTGATGAAAAAAAAATTCCATGCTAAGGCCTCAATCAATTACAAACATAACAAAATTTCCATGCTGCACAATGAGGATCGTGTTGAAGTGACTGGCCATGCAGGCAAAGCTGCAATTTCGTGGGAAGCTTTCAAAAAAGGCTGGGACATTCAGAAGGGCATAATATGCATTTTGACCTCAATAATTTATTTGAGCAATCAACACCAAATTCTGTTTTCCAAGAGCTAGAGGAGCCCTTTACAGCTAAAGAAATGAATGAGGTGGTTAAAAATCTTCCCACAGATAAATCTTCTAGTCCTGATGGATTTAACAATGAATTTTTTAAAGCCTTTTGGGAAATTATAGGTGAGGATGTCAGACAGTTAATCATTGATTTTCATGAGGGAACAATTAACCTGGAAAGCATTAACACTTCTTTCATAACTTTAGTACCAAAGAAGGAGGTGCCATTATCACCAAATGATTTTAGGCCCATTTATCTTCTTATTGGTGTATTGAAGATCATTTCTAAGCTACTGGCAAATAGGCTACAAAAAATTATCTTGCAAATGATTCATATCAACCAGTATGGTTTTCTCAAGGATAGAGTGATTCAAGATTGCTTAGGTTGGGCCTATGAGTATCTGTTCCAGTGTTACAAATGCAGGCAAGAAGTGGTGGTCTTAAAACTTGATTTGAAAAGGCATTTGACACTATAGAGCACCAAGCTATCATTGATATTCTAAGAGCTAAAGGTTTTGGAGAAAAATGGGTCAGCTGGATTTAGTCACTCTTTTATTATGCCTCATCTGCAGTCATGCTTAATGGTATTCGAGGAAAAAAATCTTATATAAAAGAGGTGTCAGACAAGGGGATCCACTCTCTCCCTTGCCTTTTGTGTTGGCAGGAGATCTGCTACAATATGTGCTAAACAAAGCCATGAGAATGGGCATCATAACTGCTCCTTTAGAAGTTAATTCATGCCCTGACTTTCCAGTAGTCCAATATGCTGATGATACCTTGGTTTTGATGCCAGCTAATGTCGGACAACTAATATGCCTCAAAGCTCTTCTAAATACTTTTGCTTCTGCTACTGGTCTGAAAATTAATTATACCAAATCCTTCCTGGTACCAATTAACATTGAGGAAGAGAGAGCACAAATTCTCATAAATACAATGAATTATGCCAGAGGACAATTCCCCTTCACATACTTGGGGTTGCCACTGGGATTGCAGAAGCCTACAGTGGAGCAGTGCCTCCCCATGGTCACAAAGGTGGCAAAACGTTTGGCAGGGCTTGCTACTTTTATGACACAAGCTGGCAAATTATTATTGGTCAAATCAGTCCTGGCATCCCTACCTATATTCTTCATGTGCTGTCTGGATATCCCAATCACCATTAAAAACCAGATTATCAAATACTTAAGGCATTGTCTATGGAGAAGTCCAGATTTGTAAGATAGAAGACCAGCATTAGTAGCCTGGAGCACTATATGCAGATCCAAAGATCAGGGTGGCCTGGGGGTTATGGACAATTTCACAGAAAACAAGGCACTGCTCATGAAGAACCTGCACAAATTTTACAATAGGCATGATATTCCATGGGTAAATCTGATTTGGGAGTCATATTATGACAATGGACAAATGCGAGGGGAACACCTAGTGGGGTCATTCTGGTGGAAAGCAAATTTGGCACTCATTGACTAGTATAAAGCTACGGCTAGATGTAATATTGGAGATGGAAAAAGTGTCCTACTTTGGGAGGATCTTTGGCATTCAAATTTAATGAGAAGGAACTTTCCACATTTATTCTCTTTTGTGATTAATCCCCAAGCCAGTGTTCATCTAGTAGTGAATGAAGTATACATTGAAGATTTGTTTCATCTGCCACTGACCACTCAAGAACATGAAGAATTCATCAATATGGAAAAGCTCTGTTTTGAGATCAGACAGTCAGCTTATTTCAATATGACAGACACTTGGAGTTATATTTGGGGAAATGGGGTCTTTTCATCCTCCAAGGCATACTCAGTTCTGATTGGTCACAAATAGGTACCACAACATTTTAAATGGATCTGGAAAAGCTCATGTCAACCAAAGCATAAGGTATTCTTTTAGATGCTACTCCATGACAGGGTTAACACAAGAAATCTACTTAGAAGAAAGACCTTTGCACTGGATGATTATAACTGTGCTATGCTTAATTGTTAACAAGAAAAAACTATGCATCATTTGTTTTGGACATGCCATTTTCACAGCAATGCTGGGATTTCATTTGCCCAACCAGAGCACTAAATCTGTCTGTGCTACAGGCCTATCATGACTTGAAGGAAAAACTTAATGCCCCTTCTTCATGGAGATAAATATTTTGGGATCATGGGCAATCTGGATTTCTAGAAACAACAATTTTTTTGAACATATTCAAACTTCTTCCAAGGTTGGAAAGCAATCTTCTTTGAGGAGCTCAAGTATCTAAAGCACATAGTCAAGCAAAAATATGTTCATCAATTCAGTGCTTGGATAGATAGTAGGATTTAGTTCTTTTTTTCTTTTTCCTTTTCTGTTTTCTTTTCCTTCTTTTTTCTTCCTTTTTGTAGTTCTAGGTCTTCTTGCTTTTCTTGTTCTAGGGCTTATCTCAAGACCGGATTTATTGTAATCCATACTAGTAGTGTTTAGTTGTTTTTATTAATAAAAGTTGCAGTGGGGTTTACCCTACTGTTTGTAGTAAAAAATTCATTGCATTTTACATATTTCTTTTTATTATGGAATATTTTACATATTTCAACTAATAATAACCAACTATGCCTTTTTTGAGTCCATGGGAGGCGCTTCACATGATCGAGGTCGCAACACTTAGCTGTTCTGGAAGGGCCAAATCCATCGCTCCTCTCTTTTAACAATTTGCAGCTGGGCGTGGCATGCCACAACCCAGTTCTGGCGTGCCGCGTCCAACTATCAGCCTATCAAACCGGATGGATCCCGTGCGTACTTTGAAGATGTATAAAATTTGGAGAACTGGAAATTCGGACGGCAAGTGCTTATGCTACCCATCAAATAAAAATCAGGTGCCTGAAAATTCGTTACAAAAAATGATTCAACTTTACATCCACGCCGACCCTCGACATGATGGTTGGAAACAAATGCAACTTCATACTAGAAGATCCTTAATAACAATACCAATTTGCAGATGACCAGGTACTACAAGTATACCAATACCAAACTAACTTGTAATCTTTTTAGTCCTGGCCCTAGTGTTGGTCTGGTAGAAAATCATGCAGACGACTAGCTCCCTCTCCTTCTCTTGCTCAAGGTCCATGAGCTGGTACAGGTGCATCATCTAGTTGGTCCTCTATTGGTCGAAGTTCTTGTTGGTGTGCAGCACCAGAACCTTTTTGCTACTCATCTGTCGGTCGTTGACCATCACCAGCAAGGTATTGTCGGTCTTGTGCCACATTGCGTGCATGCCGCACTCCGATTGTATCTTGCGACGCGTCCGCGTGCCCCTTTTGAATGCCCTGGAGTTGCGCTGGAACAAATGCTTGCTTAGGCCACTCAGTGTGATACCTGCAGTATTGGCGAATACAAGTTTTTGGGTATGTAGTTGGCATTTTCATAACATCTTTGGATTTCAAGGAATTTAATTATGATAATTGTTCTTTAATAGATTGTATTTCCTTGTTGCAATCCATGTTGAATTCTCCTCATGCTTATAATGAAAACAAAGCTTTTACTAAACATATTGTTGATGCAATGATGAAATCTTTTGAAGAAAAGATTGAATTGGAAGTTTCTATCCCTAGAACACTTTATGATGAGTGGGAACCTACTATTAAGATAAAGATAAAAGATTATGAGTGCCATGCTTATTGTGATTTGGGTGCTAGGGTTTCCATGATTCCAAAAACTTTATGTGATGTGTTAGGTTTCCGTGAATTTGATGATTGTTCTTTAAATTTGCATCTTGCGGATTCCACTATTAAGAAACCTATGGGAAGAATTAATGATGTTCTTATTATTGCAAATATGAATTATGTGCCTGTAGATTTCATTGTTCTTGATATAGATTGCAATCGGACATGTCCTATTATTCTTGGTAGACCTTCCCTTAGAATGATTGGTGCAATTATTGATATGAAAGAAAGAAACATTAGATTTCAATTTCCGTTAAGGAAGGTCATGGAACACTTTCCTAGGAAAAAATAAGTTGCCATATGAATTTATTATGAGAGCTAGTTATGGATTGCATACCAAAGATGACAATACCTAGATCTCTATGTTTTTATGCCTATCTAAGGGCGTTAAACAATAGCGCTTGTTGGGAGGCAAGCCAATTTTATTTTTGTTCTTGCTTTTTTTGGTCCTCTTAAATAATTCATCTACCCTCTGGTTAGATATGTTTTTGCGTTTTAATTAGTGTTTGTGCCAAGTAAGACCTTTGGGATGGCTTACGGTGATAGTTGTTTCGATCTTGCTGAAAGACAGATACTTTTGCACCCAGGAAAATAATTCTCATTTTTTAAGGAAGCGTCCTTTTGATCTGATTCTTTTTGTAAAAGATTTTTACACAAATGTCCCAGGATTTCCTGATTGTTCAGAATTTTTGGAGTTACAGAAGTATTCAAGAGTTACAGATTGCTACAGACTGTTCTATTTTTGACAGATTCTGTTTTTTATGTGTTGTTTGCTTATTTTGATGAATCTATGGGTTGTATCAGGGGGTATGAACCATGGAAAGGTTGAAATACAGTAGATATTACGCCATTATAAATAAAGAATGAGTTCACAACAGTACCAAAAGTGGTGATTTATTTTCTTATACTAAGAGAGCTTATGACATTATCTGTTGAGTTTTGTGTTGTGAAGTTTTCAAGTTTTGGGTAAAGATTTGATGGACTATGGAATAAGGAGTGGCAAGAGCCTAAGCTTGGGGTTTACCAAGGCACCCCAAGGTAATATTCAAGGACAACCAAGACCCTAAGCTTGGGGATGCCCCGGATGGCATCCCCTCTTTCGTCTTCGTCTATCGGTAACTTTACTTGAGGCTATATTTTTATTCACCACATGATATGTGTTTTGCTTGGAGCGTCTTGTATGATATGACTCTTTACTTTTTAGTTTTCCACAATCATCCTTGCAGTACACACCTTTTGAGAGGGCAACACATGAATCGTGATTTATTAGAATACTCTATGTGCTTCACTTATATCTCTTGAGCTAGGCAATTTTGCTCTAGTGCTTCACTTATATCTTTTTAGAGCACGGTGGTGCTTTTATTTTGTAGAAGTTATTGAACTCTCATGCTTCACTTATATTATTTTTAGAGTCTCTCTAAACAACATGGTAATCTGCTTTGGTTATGAATTTAGTCCTAATATGATAGGCATCCAAGAGGGATATAATAAAAACTTTCACATAAAGTGCACTGAATACTATGAGAAGTTTGATTCCTTATGATTGTTTCGAGATATAAAGATGGTGATATTAGAGTCATGCTAGTGGGTAATTGTGGATTGGAGAAATACGTGTGTTAAAGTTTGTGATTCCCGTAGCATGCACGTATGGTGAACCGTTATGTAAAGAAGTCAGAGCATGATTTATTTATTTATTGTCTTCCTTATGAGTGGCGGTCAGGGACGAGCGATGGTCTTTTCCTACCAATCTATCCCCTAGGAGCATGCGCGTAGTACTTTGTTTGGATACCTAATAGATTTTTTCAATAAGTATGTGAGTTCTTTATGACTAATGTTGAGTCCATGGATTATACGCACTCTCACCCTTCCACCATTGCTAGCCTCTCTAGTACCGCGCAACTTTCGCCGGTGCCATACACCCACCTATTACCTTCCTCAAAACAGCCACCATACCTACCTATTATGGCTTTTCCATAGCTATTCCAAGATATATTGCCATGCAACTTCCACCGTTCCGTTTATTATGACACATACCATCATTGTCATATTGCTTTGCATGATCATGTAGTTGGCATCGTATTTGTGGCAAAGCCACCCTTCTTAATTTTTTATACATGTTACTCTTGAGTCATTGCACATCCTGGTACACTGCCGGAGGCATTCATATAGAGTCATATTTTGTTCTAAGTATCAAGTTGTAATTCTTGAGTTGTAAGTAAATAAAAATGTGATGATCTTCATTATTTGAGCATTTCCCATGTGAGGAAAGAATGATAGAAGCTATGATTCCCCCACAAGTCGGGATGAGTCTCCGAACTTCACAAAAAAATAAAAGATGCCAAAGAAGCCCACTGAAAAAATGAGGGAAAAGAGAGAAGGGTCAATGTTACTATCCTTTTCCCACACTTGTGCTTCAAAGTAGCACCATGATCTTCATGATAGAGAGTATCCTATATTGTCACTTTCATATACTAGTGGGAATTTTTCATTATAGAACTTGGCTTGTGTATTCCAATGATGGGCTTCCTCAAATTGCAATAGGTCTTCGTGAGCAAGCAAGTTGTATGCACACCCACTTAGTTTTCTTTTGAGCTTTCATAAACTTATAGCTCTAGTGCGTCCGTTGCATGGTAATCCCTACTCACTCACATTGATATCTATTGATGGGCATCTCCATAGCCCGTTGGTACGCCTAGTAGATGTGAGATATCTCCTTCTTTTTGTCTTCTCCACAACCACCATATTCTATTCCACCTATAGTGCTATGTCCATGGCTCACGCTCATGTATTGCATGAAAGTTGAAAAGGTTTGAGAACTTAAAAAGTATGAAACAATTGCTTGGCTTGTTATCAGGGTTGTGCATGATTTGAATATTTTGTGTGATGATGATGGAGCATAGCCCGACTATATGATTTTGTAGGGATAGCTTTCTTTGGCCATGTCATTTTGAGAAGACATAATTTCCTTGTTAGTATGCTTGAAGTATTATTGTTTTGATGTCAATATTAAACTTCTGTTTTGAATCTTATGGATCTGAACATTCATGCTACAATGAAGAATATTACATGGATAAATATGTTAGGTAGCATTCCACATCAAAAATTCTGTTTTTATCATTTACCAACTCGAGGACGAGCAGGAATTAACCTATAGTTTTTGATACGTCTATTATATTATCTGTTTGGATGTTTTATATGCATTAATATGCTATTTTGTATTAGTTTTGGGACTAACTTATTAACCTAGATCCCAGTGCCAGTTTCTGTTTTTTTCCTTGTTTTTGAGCTTCGCAGAAAAGGAATACCAAATCGAGTCCAAACGGAATAAAACTTTCGCAATGATTTTTCTTGGACCAGAAGACACTCCGGAGACTTGGAGTTCAAGTCAGAAGAGCCACGAGGCGGCAACAAGGGGGGAGGGAGCGCCCCTGCCTTGTGGGCCCCTCGTGACCCCCTGACCTAGTTCTGCCTCTTATATATTCACATATATTCCCAAACCACCAGAAGCATCCACGAAAACACTTTTCCACTGCCGCAACCTTATATTCCCGTGAGATCCCATCTTGGGGCCTTTTCAGGCATCCTGCCGGAGGGGGATTAGATCACAGATGGCATCTACATCAACTCTATTGCCCTTCTGATGAAGCGTGAGTAGTTTACCTCAGACCTACGGGTCCATAGCTAGTAGCTAGATGGCTTCTTCTCTCTCTTTGATTCTAAATACCATGTTCTCCTTGATGTTCTTGGAGATCTTTCCAATGTAATCTTCTTTTGCGGTGTGTTTGTCGAGATCCTATGAATTGTGGATTTATTATCAGCTATGAATATTATTTGAATCTTCTCTGAATTCTTATATGCATGATTTGATATCTTTGTATTTCTCTTCGAACTATCGGTTTGGTTTGGCCAACTAGAATTGTTTTTCTTGCAATGGGAGAGGTGCTTCGCTTTGGGTTTAATCTTGCGGTGTCCTCACCCAGTGACAAAGTAGGGGTAGTGAGGCACGTATTGTATTGTTGCCATCGAGGATAAAAAGATGGGGTTTACATCATATTGCTTGATTTTATTCCTCTACATCATGTCATCTTACTTAAAGCATTACTCTGTTCATATGAACTTAATACTCGAGGTGCACGCAAGACTCGGTCGATGTGTGGAGTAATAGTAGTAGATGCAGGCAGAAGTCGGTCTACTTGACACGGACATGATGCCTATATTACATAATCATTGCCTTGGATATCGTCATAACTTTGCGCTTTTCTATCAATTGCTCGACAGTAATTTGTTCACCCACCGTATTATTTGCTATCATGAGAGAAGCCTCTAGTGAAACCTATGGCCCCCAGGTCTATTTTCCATCATATTAGTTTCCGATCTACTATTTTGCAATCTTTATCTTCATATCTATAAACCAAAAAACCCAAAAATATTTTATCTTTTGTTTAGTTTTATTTATCTATCTCTATCAGATCTCACCTTTGCAAGTGAACGTGAACGGATTGACAACCCCTATATCGCGTTGCGTACAAATGTTTGATTGTTTGTGCAGGTATTGGTGATTTGCGCGTTCTTCTCCTACTGGATTGATACCTTGGTTCTTAACTGAGGGAAATACTTATCTCTATTTTGCTGCATCACCCTTACATCTTCAAGGGAAAAACCAACGGCAAGTCAAGATCTACATCAAACCTACCAAGTACCCATCAAAAACTCTCGTCTCTTGCATTACATTATTCGCCATTCGCCTCTCATTTTCCTCTCCCCCACTTCTAAAATGATTTTCGAAAAGATTTGCCTTTTTATTCTCCCTTCTTCCGTTAGTCTCTTTTGTTTGCTCGGATGTTAGACTGCTTGCTTTATCATGATGGCTCAAGAGAATACCAAATAGTGTGAATTTTCCAATACTAATAATAATGATTTTATTAGAACTCCGATTGCTCCCGCCACTAGTGCGGAATCTTATGAAATTAATGCCGCTTTGCTGAATCTTGTTATGAAAGATCAATTTTCCGGCCTTCCTAGTGAAGATGCTGCATCCCATCTAAATAATTTCGTTCAATTGAGTGATATGAAAAAGAAGAAAGATGTGAATAATGACATTGTTAAATTGAAGTTATGTCCGTTCTCACTTTGAGATCATGCTAAACCTAGGTTTCCATCTTTGCCTCAAAATAATATAGATTCATCGAATAAGTGTAGAGATGCTTTTATTTCCAAGTATTTTCCTCCCGCTAAGATCATCTCCCTTAGGAAAGATATTGTGAATTTTAAGAAACTTGATCACGAACATGTTGCAAAGTCTTGGGAGAGGATGAAATTGATGATACGAAATTGCCCTACTCATGGTTTAAATTTGTGGATGATTATACAAAAAATTTATGCCGAATTGAATTTTTCTTCTAGAAATATTTTAGATTCGTCCACGGGAGGTACTTTTATGGAAATTACTTTAGGAGAAGCTACTAAATTCCTAGATAATATTATGGTTAATTATTCTCAATGGCATACCGAAAGATCTTCCACTAGTAAAAAGGTGCATGCGATTGAAGAGATTAATGTTTTGAGTGGAAAGATGAATGAGCTTATGAAATTATTTTCTAGCAAGAGTGCTTCTATTGATCCTAATGATATGTCTTTGTCTACTTTGATTGAGAATAATAATGAATCTATGGATGTGAAATTTGTTGGTTGGAAATTTTTTGGTAATAACGCGTATAGAGGTAATTTTAATCCTAGGCCATTTCCTAGTATATGCAGCCAGTCTGTCGTCGACCGTGTAAATGATGCCATCATGCCGTATAGCATCAGACAGAAATGGATGCTCAACAGGATTGATGATGAACCATAACCATGTATGGCGACCGGATTCTAGATAGACTCGTCCCATGTCGAACAAAGCAATGAGATTGTAATCCATGTAGTGTTCTGATAATGTGGGCACTTCGCAGATTACAACTGTCGGTGTCAAAACCGGCGGATCTCGGGTAGGGGGTCCCGAACTGTGCGTCTAGGCGGATGGTAACAGGAGACAAGGGACACGATGTTTTACCTAGGTTCGGGCCCTCTTGATGGAGGTAAAACACTATGTCCTGCTTGATTAATATTGATGATGTGTGTTACAAGAGTAGATCTACCACGAGATCAAGGAGGCTAAACCCTAGAAGCTAGCCTATGGTATGATTGTTGTTCGTCCTATGTACTAAAGCCATCCAGTTTATATAGACACCAGAGAGGGCTAGGGTTACACAAAGTCGGTTACAATGGTAGGAGATCTACATATCCGTATCGCCAAGCTTGCCTTCCACGCCAAGGAAAGTCCCATCCGGACACGGGACGAAGTCTTCAATCTTGTATCTTCATAATCTTGGAGTCCGGACGACCATGATAGTTCGGCTATCCGGACACCCCCTAGTCCGGGACTCCCTCAGTAGCCCCCAAACCGGGCTTCAGCGACGACGAGTCCGGCGCGTATATTGTCTTCGGCGTTGCAAGGCGGGTTCTCCTTCAAACTTCATGTTCCTGTCGAATAGTGTCCGGCTTCCTTATAAATGTTGCGCTCCTTGGCTTCTACGCCCAATAATGGCCTTCTTCCACGTGTCGTATGAATGCAAAAACCTAGGGTAGTTTTACATTTTACCCCCTAGCCGTGCGAACGAGCCGCCTATAAGAGAGGCGAGGATCTAGATCCAGCTCACACAATCCTCCATCCGCAAGTTCTCATCGAAGCACCTCTGACAAAAATCCATTCTATCATGGATAGTCGACGCGGCTCCTCCTCTCGCGCTCCCAGCCCTAAGCCAGGAGATTGGGGGAGATGCTCGGTTCCACACAGCGAGCTAGTGGCGCTCCAAACCGAGGGATATCTTCCCCCAGCTTTCATGGTTCCGGTTCGAGCCGGACTGGCCACCTTCAAGTGTGGAAAGCAGGCGGAGAGCATCCCCAACCCTTCCAAAGGAGAGCGGGTATGCTTCGTCCCTTATCTAATAAGGGGACTCGAATTTCCCATACATCCGTTTCTGCGGGGACTCCTGGAGTTCTACGGACTCCGGCTTCACCAGCTCACACCTGCCTCCATTTTGCACATCGCGGGCTTTGTAGCTCTTTGCAAGCTGTTCTTGGGCATCGAGCCCCATTTTGCGCTGTGGAAGAGATTGCTTTTCCTCGTACCCCGTTCTTATGAGGGGTCGATATATCAAGTGGGCGGAGCCGAAATATGGCGCATCGCCGGGACCGGATATCTATCCGGCACCCCGAAGAAGGCGTCCGAAGACTGGCCTTCGGAATGGTTCTACATGGAGGACGCCCCTCTGCTGGATCCAGTTCAGATCGGCCTCCCGGAGTTCAGCAATGCTCCCTTGAAGAAACGCCTGAGTTGGCACCCGCGGAGCCCTCAACGGGAGGATGATGGGAGCGTCCATTATCTGATGGGCCAGATTAGGATATTGGACCACTCCGGATTGACCATGATTGGAATCATGGCCACGTGCATTATGCGAGGGGTGCAGCCACTCCAATATAGGGGCCACCCTATGTGGGATTTCAACGGGGAAGACGATGCCACCCGTCATGGCCGCAGAGGGCCGGGCTCGGCAGCCGATCTGGCAAAGATCCTGTCCGGCTTGTACAAGGGGGAGGAGGAGGACTTTCTCCGCACGAATCCATTTAACGGATTCTCCATGAATAAGCCTCGGAGCTGGGTAAGCGGACGTTTTATCTACCCAATCCATACTTCCAAAGTCAAGTATCTTACTTTGTGATTTCGATGCAGGAGTTGCGCCGGGACGTAGAGGGCATACAAAGCCTAACTCTATAGCCTGAGGATCCGGAACGATCCCTTGATCCGACCTCCAAAGAGGATCCGGACATAAAGGTGGAGCTGATTGACGGGGTGTTCCACCAACTTAGCATGGACAATGCCCTAGTCGCCATTACGGCTAACTACCCGGGTTTGTTTCCGGCCTCCCAGGTGACTACGACCGAGGTATTGACACCATCATTTGATTCGTGCTCAACTCTGACCATCCTATACTGATGGTGCATCGCAGGAGGTGCCTTTAAGGCGGGAAGCCGAACCTGCGGCGGCTGACCACCAAGGGTCAGCTCGGACCAGCAGGCGGAAGAGGAGTGCGACGCGAATCGAAACGTCGCCACAACGGTACGGTGCACCATTGTTTTTAGGGGAAGGATCCCTAGGAGGTATATTAATGCTCATAACTTTTTCTAGGAGAAAGAGCGCTCGCCGGACAGTGTCCGGAGAGGTTGCCAATCAAGCCTCCGCTAGCCATGCTCCATCGCGTGGTCCGGAAGTGGAGGCGAACACAAGGCAAGATCCGGATGCTCCTCCGACGGAGGATGTCGACAGGCTGTCCGCCACCCGGTCTGAGGTGGAGAGCGCCATGAATCACAGGCGTCGCCGGACAGTTCTTCGTGACGCGTGTTTCTCCCCGGAGGCGTTGAATGCCTTTGATGCGGGAAACGCGTACCTCCGTGCTGCTCAAGATGGTTTAACCAGAGCCGCGGAGCAGTATGTGAAGGACATACGGGTAAGTAATTTTAATAGTTATATATGCTAGTAGCCCCAGAGACTTAAAATAGTTAAAATAACTAATTTAAGGATCATTTATTATGCAGGATCTTTCGGAGAAGAATACCCACCTGTCCCAGGAGCTCCAAGAGTGCAAGGCCCAACTTGAGGCCGCACTAGCCACCACAGGGGGAGCCACAGAGACCCCCGCTGGTAATACGTACTTCGAAAAGATAAGTAGTTAACAAAGTGCGGCGTGTGCGTAAATCTGACAATAATATTGCAGATGGCGCCGGACTAGATCCGGACAAGCAACAGCTACTGCGTCAGCTAAAGGCCGGCGAGAGGGTGCTTATGAAGGTGCAGCAGGAGAGAAACAAGCTCCAAGATGCCCACATCCAGCTAGGAGAAGAGCTGAAAGGTGTTCGGGCCCAGCTGTCTGGCTCTGTGAAGGAGAATCAGCGGCTTCGTCGCGGCATTTACAGTAAGTGCTTGAGCAAATTCCTTTGAAAAGAAGAATTCGGCGAGGAAGTCGATTGACAGAAATGTGTCTTTAGGTGTGCTCACAGGTCGCCCTGCGGAGGAAATGCCTGGTTCAACGGGTGACCAACTTGCCGAGCTGGTGCAACTGCTCGAACGTGTTCGGCGGGCGATGAGTGGCGTCGTTCAGGCCTTATGGCCTTCCATCTCCCTACCAGAGGGCCTTGGAGGGCTTGCTGAGAAGCTTCAGGGAGCATGGCGACGCCTCCGTCTGTGGAAGATATCGGCCTGCCGTCAAGGCGCCAGGGAGGCCTGGGACATGGTGAAGACGCGGTACCCGAAGGCTGACCCAAACCACATGGCCGAGGTCGGACCTGCGGGGCCTGATGGGAAGGAGATCCCTGTGAGCTTGATGTACGGCCAAGTAGAGCTGGCCGTGAAATATTCCCAACAGGACTGTAAATTAGGCAACCTGTTAGATGGGATTGAAGAGGAGTACAATCAGTGAGTTTGACGATGTAATTTGAAATGACATGTAAAATGCCTTCTAGCCGGATTGTAGATCGTTTGTCTTTGCGGACCTTTTCGCTTCAACCTCGGGACCCAACATTCCGGAGTGTGTCCGAATACCCTTACGGTTATAGAAGAACCGGGGCATGCGTGGAGACAAGGCATCAGGGTCATAATTGCTTTATCAGACAAGTGCCCAACTAGCTATGTTATATTACATGGTTAGTAAGAAACATCTTCCAGGGAGAATAGTTTCGTTAAGGGTTCCTTTCCCTGGGAGGCATGCCCTAAAGTGCATGTCCGGACTGTGAAAATAGCAGAAAAAGCATCTGTGGGCAAATAAATAAGTAAGTAATAAATCATCTTTCAAGTCACCGACTGAATATTCTCTTAAGAATGCTAGCTTTCGGCTTCACCCAGTCTGAGGTACACATCCGACTGACCCGGTAGTAACAATCGCAGAGGTGCTCCCTTTACCTCCTAGCCGAACAATCGGGAACGTAGGGGTAAGCACAGGAGCCAGGCAACCCAGCTTGGCCAAAACTTAAGTCATATCGATGCATATAATGGTGAATAAAAGGTACATGCGGAAGTATGACACATGTGTTGGGCATGAAGCCCGTATAAATAAGCTTCTATTAAAGAAGCCCCCAGGTATAATGAGTACTAGGAGCACATCAAGTGTGTGCGAACAATGCACAAATCAGCCTATCAAAGGTATTGAAAAAAGTGGGAAGAAGGAGGGGGACAAGAGACAGTGAAAATGTAAAAAAGTGGACTGAGGAGTGAGACGAACTCTGAGTCCGGCGTTGGGCGTAGAATCTTCGGAGACGGGCTGCGTTCCATGGGTTCGGCTCGAGTCGGTTGTCGGATGCGTTACGTGGACGCTATGCTCCGCCGGTCAGGACTTGGTCGATGATGAAGGGACCTTCCCACTTGGGCTTAAGTTTGTCCTTTTTCTTGTCCGGCAAGCGTAGAACAAGTTCGCCAACATTGTAAGCTTTGGCCCGTACTTCTCTGCTTTGATATCTTTGAGCCTGCTGTTGATAAAATGCGGAACGAGCTTTTGCCACGTCCCGTTCCTCCTCTAAGGCATCCAAACTGTCCTGCCAATCCAGCTCGGCTTCTCTTTCTTCGTACATGCGCACGCGAGGTCAGTCATGAATTATATCGCAGGGCAGAAATGCCTCTGCGCCGTACACCATAAATAATGGTGTGAATCCGGTAGTTTGGTTTGGCGTGGTCCGCAGCCCCCAGAGTACAGAGTCGAGCTCCTATACCCAGTGCGTGTTAGATTCCTTGAGGGACCGCACTAGTCTGGGTTTGATGCCGCTCATGATTAGACCATTTGCTCGCTTGACTTGACCGTTAGTTTGGGGGTGACAGACTGAAGCGTAGTCGAGCTTGATGCCCATATTTTTGCACCAGAGTTTAACCTCGTCGGCCATGAAATTCGTGCCGTTATCAGTGATGATGCTGTGGGGGACGCCAAAATGGTGTACTACCCCGGATATGAAATCTATCACAGGTCCGGATTCTGCCGTTTTAACCGGCTTGGCTTCAATCCATTTGGTGAATTTGTCCACCATGACCAATAAGTATTTGTGCTTGTGGGTTCCCCCTTTAAGGGGTCCAACCATGTCAAGCCCCCAGACCGCGAACGACCAGGTGATGGTTATAGTTTTGAGGGCGGTGGGTGGCATGTGGCTCTGATTAGCAAAGAGCTGGCAACCGACGCATCATTGGACTAAGTCCTGAGCATCTGGCTGGGCTGTCGGCCAATAAAATCCTGTATAGAAGGCCTTGCCTACAATGGCCCGGGCTGCAGCGTGGTGCCCGCCGAGTACAGCGTGAATTTCAGCCAGGAGATTTCGCCCTTCCTCTTCGGAGATACACCTTTGAAGGACTTCGGTTGTGCTTTTCTTATGAAGTTCTCCCTCATGGACCTTGTAGGCTTTAGATCGCCGAACTATGCAGCGGGCCTCATTTTGGTCTTCAGGAAGTTCCTGCCTAATTAAGTAGGCTAAGAATGGTTCCATCCATGGGGCAATTACTGCCATTATTTCGTGGGCTGAAGGTGTTATTTCATTGGCTGAGCCGCCGATTGTGTCAGAATTGTCTGAGTTAGGTGCTGCAGCTGGCTCCGGATTGTTATTTCCGGACTCCTCTTCCCATAATACGGATGGCTTAAAGAGCCGTTCTAGGAAGATGTTTGGAGGGACGGCGTCGCGTTTTGCGCCAATGCGTGCTAACACGTCTGCTGCCTGGTTATTATCCCGGGCTAAATGGTGGAATTCGAGTCCTTCGAACCGAGCTGACATTTTTAGGACGGCGTTGCGGTAAGCTGCCATTTTCGGATCTTTGGCGTCAAAGTCTCCATTTACTTGGGATATTGCGAGGTTTGAATCCCCGCGCACCTCTAGGCATTGAATGCCCATGGAGATTGCCATCCGGAGGCCGTGTAGAAGGGCCTCGTATTCGGCTGCGTTGTTGGAGTCCATGTACATTATTTGAAGTACGTATTGGACTGTGTCTCCAGTTGGGGACGTCAAGACGATGCCAGCCCCCAAGCCAGCCAACATTTTGGATCCGTCGAAATGCATGATCCAATTGGAGTACGCGCCGTACTCTTTAGGGAGTTCGGCTTCGGTCCATTCGGCGACGAAGTCAGCCAGGACTTGTGATTTTATAGCTCGCCGTGGTTTGTAGGTTATGTCAAATGGTAAGAGCTCAATGGCCCATTTTGCAATCCTGCCCGTTGCGTCGCGATTGTTTATAATATCGTTGAGAGGTACTTCGGAGGCCACCGTTATGGAACACTCTTGAAAGTAGTGTCGCAGCTTCCGAGATGCCATGAACACCGCATACGCTATCTTTTGATAATGTGGGTACCGGGACTTGCATGGAGTTAAGATAGTGGATACGTAGTACACTGGTTTTTGAAGAGGGAATCTGTGCCCTTCTGTTTCTCGTTCGACCACGAGTACCGCGCTGACAACTTGATGTGTTGCTGTGATATATAATAACATAGGTTCGCCCAGGTTGGGCGTGGCTAGGACCGGATTTGTTTCCAGTATGGCCTTGATTTCTTCGAGTCCGGCCGTGGCAGCATCCGTCCATTCGAAGTGTTCAGTGCGCCGAAGGAGGCGATAGAGGGGCAGAGCCTTTTCTCCCAAACGGGAGATGAAGCGGCTTAGAGCCGCTATGCACCCAGTTAGTTTTTGTATTTGCTTGAGGTCTTTTGGGATATCCAATTGTGACAGAGCTCGGATCTTGGCTGGGTTTGCTTCAATTCGTCTACCGGATACAATGAAGCCCAAAAGCTTTCCGGCTGGTACTCCGAAGACACATTTTTCTGGGTTGAGCTTAATGTCATATGCTCGGAGGTTGTCGAATGTCACCCTCAAGTCGTCTACTAGAGTTTCGACGTGTTTGGTCTTGACGACCACATCGTCTACGTATGCCTCTACTGTTTTGCCTATCTGGGTAGCCAGACATGTCTGAATCATGCGCTGATATGTTGCGCCGGTGTTTTTGAGTCCGAAGGGCATTGTGTTGAAGCAGAATGGCCCATATGGAGTAATGAATGCCGTTGCGGCCTGGTCTTTTTCTGCCATCTTGATTTGATGGTATCCGGAGTATGCGTCGAGGAAGCACAATGAATCGTGCCCTACGGTAGCATCGATGATTTGGTCGATGCGAGGGAGAGGGAAAGGGTCCTTTGGACAGGCCTTGTTAAGGTCTTTGAAATCGACGCAAAGGTGCCAGGATTTGTCCTTTTTTGGTACCATTACTAGGTTGGCTAGCCAGTCCGGATGTTTTATATCTCTGATGAATCCGGCTTCTAAGAGTTTGGCTAGCTCCTCTCCCATTGCCTGTCTTTTGGGTTCGGAAAATCACCGAAGAGCTTGTTTGACTGGCTTGAATCCTTTTAGGATATTTAGGCTGTGCTCTGCCAGCCTGCGTGGGATTCCTGGCATGTCTGAAGGGTGCCAGGCAAAAATGTCCCAATTTTCCCGAAGGAATTCTCGTAGTGCGGCTTCTACATCAGGATTTAGTTGTGCCCCAATGGATGCCGTCTTTGTGGGGTCTGTTGGATGGACCTGAAATTTGACTATTTCGTTTGCTGGTTTAAAAGAGGTGGACTTGGACCTCTTATCGAGTATCACATCGTCCCTATCCACCGTGGAGTGCAGCGCAGTTAATTCCTCTGCCGCTAGGGCTTCAGATAATGCCTCTAGGGCCAGTGCGGCTGTCTTATTTTTAGCGCGGAGTGCTGTATCTGGATCACTGGTGAGAGTGATTATTCCATTGGGTCCGGGCATTTTGAGCTTCATGTATCCGTAATGGGGTACAGCTTGGAAGATTGTGAATGCCTCTCGCCCTAACAAAGCGTGATATCCGCTGCCGAATGGGGCCACTTGGAACGTGACCTCTTAGGACCTATAATTGTCCGGCGAGCCGAACACTACATCTAGTGTGATTTTTTCTGTGCAGCGTACTTCTCGACTAGGGATTATTCCCCCGAAGGTTGTGCTGCTTAGCTCAATGCGGCTCCAGTCAATTTCTATTTTTTGAAGGGTTTCCTCGTAGATGAGGTTTAATCCGCTGCCGCCATCCATGAGTACCTTGGTAAGACGAAAGCCGTCCACTATCGGACTGAGGACCAATGCGGCTGGTGCTCTAGCTGTTCGGAATTTAGGTTCGTCGCTGGCATTGAAGGTGATAGCTGTGTTGCTCCATGGATTTGTTGTTGCTACTTGGTAGACTTCGGCAAGGCTGCGGATTGTTCGTTTCCGCATGTTATTTGATGCGAAAGTCTCGAAGACTGTTAATACCGTACTGGTACTGCTGGGCTGGTTGCCCGGGGCTAAAAAGCCTCCGCCACTTTTGGCCACCTGTCGTAATATCCAACATGCTCGAAGGCTATGTGTTGGAGTGGCGCCCTCCGTACTGTGGATTTTGCAGGGTCCGTTGAGCCATCCCTCCAGTACGGTTCCGTACCCTTTAGGGGTTTTTTGCTTTTTGGTTTTTAACCCAGGTGCTTGAGTATGACGCACCCTTTTATTTCGGACTGGGGTTGTATTCAGGGCCGGATTGTCCCAAAACCTAGTTTCAGTTTTCCAGGCACTCTCCATCATGCAGTATTTTTGTACAATGGTCACTAGGTCGGCGAAGCATGTAACTTTGCGACGACTGATGGCGTTTATGATTCCCTTGTCCGTGCAATTGTTGCAGAAGATTGAAATCGCGCTTTCTTCATGGCAGTCCTTTATCCTATTCATAACCAGGAGGAATCTGGCCCAATAATGATGTACTGTTTCATCGGGCTCTTGCCGTATTTGAGATAGATCGCTTACGTTTGGGTGGGCGGGTGGAATTAAGTTCGGAACCCCGCCCGATCTGAGGCTCAAAGGCCAAGAAGCTTCCGGATTCGGAAGCTTGGTTTGCTGGACACTTTCCAACAAATCTGGTCCGATGCCTGACTTTAGGTTCAGTATTTGATAGCGTTCGACCCTCCGCGGGAATCCGGCATGGAGGGATCGGGAATCCGGACATAGTTGGTTTTTAACATAGAAGAAGAGTCGCCGCATTGTTCCTCTACCACAACAACATGGTGGGTAACCTGGGGAGAGTTAATTTCTCTCAGATCAGTTTTAACCCCAATCTGATCGAAGTCGGTAGCGACTCCCAGGGCGGCGATGCGATCCAAGAGCTCATATATGGAGGAGAGCTCAATCGGATACAGCTGCTCAGCGAATTCTGAGCTGACGTGAAGATTGCTTCCAATGACCTGAGAGGTCATTGTCGGAGCGGTGGCCGAACAGGCGGTCATAAGAAAACCGCCTAGCCGGATAGTCTGGCCGGCGGCCAAAGCTCCCTTGACAACGGTGCCGTCTTTAAAGATGGGAAAAGGCATCCTTCCTGATGGTGACGGCACAGAGGAACTCTCAATGAAAGCACCAATGTCGGTGTCAAAACCGGCGGATCTCGGGTAGGGGGTCCCGAACTGTGCGTCTAGGCGGATGGTAACAGGAGACAAGGGACACAATGTTTTACCCAGGTTCGGGCCCTCTTGATGGAGGTAAAACCCTATGTCCTGCTTGATTTATATTAATGATGTGTATTACAAGAGTAGATCTACCACGAGATCAAGGAGGCTAAACCCTAGAAGCTAGCCTATGGTATGATTGTTGTTCGTCCTATGGACTAAAGCCATCCGGTTTATATAGACACCGGAGAGGGCTAGGGTTACACATAGTCGGTTACAATGGTAGGAGATCTACATATCCGTATCGCCAAGCTTGCCTTCCACGCCAAGGAAAGTCCCATCCGGACACGGGACGAAGTCTTCAATCTTGTATCTTCGTAATCTTGGAGTCCGGCCGACCATGATAGTTCGGCTATCCGGACACCCCCTAGTCCGGGACTCCCTCAACAACCTTCAGCAAACGGAGGTCGTGCCAAAAGCTCGATGCGTCTCGTGCATAGTAGGTGGGGGTGTGTGGCAGGCCGCGAGGCTCGATGCTGGTGGTATCCAATGATGGAAGGGTGATCTCTCGCTGGGTGTAGATATCCACGAGATGCCACATACTACCGGATTGGTGGATGAGGACGATCCAGTTGGCCTTCATGACCGCCCAGTAGTGGCCGCGCATGAAGGACAGGTGGGCGGGTAGTGGTAGCATGTCGAGGGGCATGACAACAACCTAAATAGGACCATCAAGTCGGTGCCTGGGCCATCTGCGAGGATCGGGCATCAACAAGCAGGGTGTCTTGAAAAGGGACGACCGGCTGCAGATGAGTACATGGTACATAGACACCGAGCATGCCGCCAGACGCACGGTGCTGAGCAGGTCCAGAAGATTACATATATGCTCCAAGAGAACATCAAGGAGGGAATTCCAATCGTGGCTTCGTGTTAGTCGGTTCTGCCATTGGGTTTTTTAGGGCGCTGAGTGATTGGGGTTTTTGATGCCTGCGAGCGAGCGGGGAAGTTGATTCAGGCGGGCAAGTGAATAAGATGGCGTGTGTAGCCGAGCATTGAGCGGGGGGGAGGAGGGGATATGGTACACGCGAGCTATCGAGGAAGATGGCACGGGCGGGCGAGCAGTGAGCGGGTGGGGGGATGGTGTGCGGCCGACGATCTGGAAGAGAGGATGAAAAATAAGAGAGGAGGAAGAAGAAGGCAATAAAGTGCATTAAATTTCAATTCTACTAGTACTACTACCAGGATATAGCGTCCTTCGGAGTGTAAATAGTTAAGACGATGACATGTGGGTCTACGTAGCGACCACGATCCAAATGGACCGAAGTCTCTGCGCATAAGTGTCATTCTTGGATCAGTATGCTGACACACACAGTACTCGAGGACTTATAACAAAGTTCAATCACACACTTATTACATCGAGGTCCTCATAAAGAGTATCTATTACAAAAAATAATATGGCTGAAGGCCATCTAAGCAAAATAACTGCGGAAACTTCGAAGATAAATGAGTCCATCAAATCCAACGGCATAGCTGAGTGCATGACAACGACCTATCGCACCTTATTCTACGTCGATAAAGTCTGCAACATGAGACGTTGCAGCCGTGTAGGTCAACACATGGAATATGCTGGCATAGTTACACTGTAGAGCAAATGTATGCAATAACTATATCTACATGCATATTTGGCTGGTGGAGGCTCTAAGTTTAATGTTTTGTATAAAGCTAATTTTTCCCTACAACAATGGAATAAATTTAATTTACTACCAAGTTATACCAACATTTGAGAAGGTTCCTCCAACTCAAATCCCACCATTTAACCAAGTATCATCATTAAACCCAATTCATTCATTAAAGAGTGATGAGATCAACAATAATATCCACTTCTAGATACTCAAATTGTCCATAACAGGGGACACGTCTAACCATGATTAGTTTATACACTCTGCAGAGGTTTCGCACTTTTCCCCACAAGACTCGACCACATCCATGATCGGAAGATCGAGACATAGTCTTTCTGAAGCATTAACTCTCTACTCTGGGTAGACCGGTACACCTACTTTCCCCTACATCTGCTAGTCCACCTCTTCAAGAGCTCACACAACTTACTCAACTATGCCAGAGCCCATAATGGCTTGTAGCTGCACACGGAAGTTTCTGGGCATGAAATATCATATGATCCCTTTGAGCCTGGGCGGCGAATCGAGGGAAAATCACACGGGTACTCCGGGATTCCCATGGGCAAGCACTGGTTTCTCAAGGTGCCCCAACCAATCCACCCAGATGTGTATTGAAGTTGCCACCTTAATGTTGTCCAAAATTATTATCTCTCACAACTTCCATGTACATCACGATCCAATCCCCGTCTACGAGCATGGCTAAGCGATATATGAGCATAACGTATATTCCTGGGGTGATCAAAGGTAATAGGTTCCTACCTCAAGTACTACAACCAAAACCACATGGTCCCAATCCTACTCATGCAAGTATTTGAGGGATAAAACTAATGCATAGTAAAAACTAGGTATTGAAGAGTATGATCAAAGTGTAACTTGTGTTGCTGACGATCGGAAAACTCTAGAGATTCGTAGTAACAAGCTTTGCACTCCGGAAAATCTAGCATAAAGAAACAATAGCATACATAAGCAAACAAGCAAACAAATGCAAAGAGAAAACGAGAAAAGATCCAAATAAAACTAAAAAACAAGCAAATAACTAATCCAAACAGAAAACAAATTTTAACAACATTATATTTACATGGATTAGATCCTAATAGTAGGTACATGTGATTAGCTACGATTTGCAAAAAGAATCAACTCAAACGGAGCTACGAAACTCAAGATACGAACAAAACAAGATCAAATACAAATCTGAACTAAACTCAAATTTTAAATTGTCAAAATCATTTTCAAGTTAGTTTACTTCATAGATGAGCTCGCTCTGAAGATTTAGGCGTTGGCTTCGTCTAATTTGGACAAACAAGCTAAAAGTTACGAAGGTTTAAAGATCAGGGGCTAATCTGTGATAAAATATTCGCGAATAGGTCCCTGGCCGAAAATTAAACTAAAAAGAAAAATGTACAGAACGAACGTTCGCTACGGAGTCTAAACTAACGAATTCGTTCATTACAGAAAACGAATGAGTGCACATATGCTAATTAAACGAATTAATAAAAATAAAACCAATCTAACAAAAAATCAAAAGAAAAATAGGCGGTCGGATCGGTTTATACCGGTTCAGCCGGTTCGGTCGACAGCGGCGACGAGGTCAACGAGGACGCAGACTTCGGCGAGGCATGGCATCGGCGGCAAGGCGCGGGGCGGTGACAGCAGGCGTCAGTGGTGCGACAGAGGCTGCGGCGAAGCGGCGGCAACAGCAGGCGGCGGCTGCGGTGGCGGTGTTGCTCACGGCGGCGGCGGCTTCGAACGTGGGGGAGAGGGGGTCAGGCGGCGGCATATATAGGTGTAGAGGGTCCGACTTGGGGAAGGGGCACGAGGAGGCGGCGCGGCATATGAGTCCGGGTCGGACTCCCCGGCGAGCGGCGGCGGCTTCGCTCAGGACTCCATCCCGAGCTGGCGGCGGAGGCGGTGCGGGTGCTGGGCCACGGCCTGGCGCTGAGCTGGCCGTCCCAGTTCGGCGGCACACTTTTTTTTAAAACAATTTTTCCAGAGACTAAAATACGCCAAATAAATATAAATAAAATCCTAAAAAATCCAGAAAAATTCAAGTAACTATACGGCCTTATTAGTGACCTCATGAACATTTTTCTAGGCCTAAATGCCTAAACTAAAAACAAATATTATAGTACTAATTACTCAGCTAACTAATAAATAATTCAGCGAATAAAATCAAATAAACTCTCCAGAATTCAAAATTCAGTTTCCAATATTTTTGTCTACTGATTTTGAAGAAGTCATATTATCTTCTCTCATTATTTAAAAATATTTGGAAAATAATTTTGAAAAACAATTTGATCCAATTACCAAATTTTGATAAATCAAAATTGGATTTTTGTGAAACCTCCAACTCTCTCAAATTGGTCCTTGAGTTGCTTAAGGCCTTTTGGATCAAAATGCAACTAAAGCAAAGCAACAAAAATGCATAAATCATGAATGCATATGAATGATCTATGTATAACATCCAAATTGAAAATTGGGATGTTACAAACCTACCCCCTTATGATGAATCTCGCCCTCGAGATTCGTCTTGGTCAGCAAAAAGGTGTGGGTGGTCCATGCGGAGGTCTTCTTCTTGCTCCCAGGTAGCTTCCTCCTCGGTATGGTGGCTCCACTGAACTTTGCAGAACTTGATGACTCTGCTGCGAGTAACTCGGCTGGAAAACTCGAGAATCTGAATAGGTTTCTCTTCATAGGTCAGATCACTATCAAACTAAATTGCTTCCAGTGCGCTGTATCTCTCAGAGGAATGTCAGCCATCTCTGCATGACACCTCTTCAACTGGGAAACGTGAAACACATCTTGAACTCCTGACAAACCTTCGGGTAATTCCAACTTGTAAGCAACTTCTCCCATACGTTCCAAAACTCGGTATGGTCCCCCAAATCGTGGTGCTAGCTTTCATTTGACTCCAAATTGCTTAACTCCTTGAAGTGGGGAGACACGAAGATATTCTCCATCTCCGACTTCATAGGCTACCTCCTTGCGTTTAGTATCTGCATAACTCTTCTGCCTGGACTGGGCTATCTTGAGTCTATCACGAATCAACTTAACCTTCTCCTCACAATCCCAGATTAAGTCTGGTCCGAACAACTATCGATTTCCAACTTCATCCCACGACAATGGTGTCCTGCACCTCCTTCCGTACAAGGCTTCGAAAGGGGCCATCTTCAAACTGCCTTGATAACTGTTGTTATAGGAGAACTCTGCGTATGCCAAATTATCATCCCAAATAAATCCATAATCTAGCGCACAAGCTCTCAACATGTCCTCCAGAATCTTATTGAGTCTCTCGGTCTATCCATCTGTCTGAGATGAAAGGCTGTACTGAACTCTAGCCTGGTACCCAAAGTTTCGTGCAACTGATTCGAAAACTTTGAAGTAAACTGTGTTCCTCTATCTGATACGATGTTCCTAGGAACTCCATGCAGACATACGATCCTGGTCATGTATATCTTTGCCAACTTAAAACTCGTATAAGTTGTCCTCATGGGGATGAAATGAGCTACCTTGGTCAAGCGATCAACTACAACCCAGATAGAGTCATATCTTGAACGGGTCCTGGGTAATCTGGTGATAAAATCCATGCCAAGTTTATCCCACTTCCATTTGGGTATTGGAAAAGGCTGAAGTAACCCTGCTGGTTTCTGATGCTCTGCCTTAACTCTCTGACATACATCGCATACTACTACATATTCTGCAATATTTTCTTCATTCCTGTCCACCAAAAACTCTCCTTCAAATCCATGTACATCTTGGTGTTGCCTGGGTGAATCGAATAAGGCGAATCATGAGCCTCCTGAAGAATTAACTTTCTGATATCAGGGTCATTAGGCACATAGATACGATCCTAAAACCATGAAGTTTCATTCTCATCCTCATGAAAACCTTTAGCCTTTCCTTTACTCATCCTTTCCTTTATCTCTGCAATCTCCTTGTCCGTCTTCTGGGCTTCTCGGATCTTTCTCAGCAAAGTGGATTGAATTTCAAGTGCTGCAACGTAACCTCTCGGAACTATCTCCAAGCGAAGTTCTCGAAGATCATCGACTAACTCCCAGGGTAATCCTCCAGTTATGAGCGTGTTAACATAACTCTTGCGGCTCAACGCGTCTGCTACGACATTGGCCTTTCCTGGATGATAATGCAATCTCATGTCATAATCCTTTATGAGCTCCAACCATCTCCTCTGCCCGAGGTTCAACTCCTTCTGCCTGAAGATGTACTTCAAACTCTTATGATCCGTGTAAACATCACAATGGTTACCGATGAGAAAGTGTCTCCATGTCTTGAGCACATGCACTACGGTTGCTAACTCCAAATCATGCGTGGCATAACTGAACTCATGAGGTCGAAGCTGTCGTGAGGCATATGAAACAACTCTTCCATCCTTCATAAGAACACCTCCAAGTCCCTGACGTGAAGCGTTGTAATATACTTGGGAATCCTTGAGTATGTCTGGGAGAATCAACACTGGGGCTGTAACCAAACATTTCTTCAACTCCTGAAAACTGGCCTCACAATCTTCAGTCCATTTTAACTTAGTGTCCTTCTTCAATAACTCTGTCATGGGCTTCGCAATCTTGGAAAAATTCTCAATAAATCTCTGATTATAACCTACGAGTCCAAGAAAACTTCTGATCTCTCCAACTGAGGTGGGTGCCAACCACTCAGTGACAGATGCAACCTTGGCAGGGTCTACTGCTATTCCATCTCCTGATATAACATGCCTGAGAAATCGAACTTCCTTCAACCAAAACTCACATTTGCTGAACTTGGCATTTAATTGATGTTCCCTGAGCTTCTCAAGAACCAAGCGCAAATGTTCCTTATGCTCTTCTTCGTTCTTCGAGTAGACCAATATATCATCAATGAAAACCATGACGAACTTGTCCAAGAACTCCATGAACACCTTGTTGATCTTACTCATAAAATAGGCAGGGGCATTAGTCAAACCAATTGACATAACCGTATACTCATATAGCCCATACCTTGTGGTAAAAGCTCTCGGATCTTCAGCTCGTGATAACCTGATCAGAGATCGATCTTGGAGAAAAATTTAGCTCCCTGCAGCTGGTCAAACAAATCATTGATCATCGGTAGAGGGTATTTGTTCTTGATCGTCACCTCATTCAATGCATGATAATCAACAACCATCCTCAAAGATCCATCCTTCTTCTCAACTGGAAGCATTGGGGCTCCCCAAGGTGATGAGCTTGGTCGAATATAACCTTTCCCAGTAACTCCTTAATCTACTTCTTAATTTCCTTCAGATCATTTGCGGGCATCCGATACGGTCTCTTTGTTATTGCTCCGGTGCTTGGCAATAACTCGAGCAAAATCTCAATATCTCGATCTGGTGGCATGCCTGGTAGATCCTACGGAAATACATCAGGGTATTCCTTTACCACTGGTACTTCCTCCTGAACAACTCTCGATAGGGAATTTACTTGAGTCCTCCTCGACGCACGCCTAGACACATACTTGATCCTTTTTCCCTCTGAGGTGGTCAGAAGAATTGACTTACTGGCGCAATCGATGTTTCCCTCAAACTTGGATAACCAATCCATGCCTAGGATCACGTACAATCCTTGTGACTCCAGGACAATAAGGTCGGTGGGGAAAACATGTCTACCTATGGTTATTGGCAACTGATAACATCCCCGACAAGCCAAATACTCTGCTCCCGGGGAACTTACTAACATAGGTGACTTAAGAGCTACTGTTGGCAACTTAAACTTGTCCACAAATCCCCTTGATATGAATGAATGAGATGCACCAGTATCAAAAAGAACAAGGGCTGCAAATGCATTAATCAAAAACTGACCGACAACTGTGTCGGGCTCCTTCTCAATCTCCTCCACACTGACGTGGTTCACCTGGCCTCTGGTGAAAGGGTTGGGATTCTTTCCAGAACTTCTGTTGCCATTTCCATTCTTTGCTTCAGAACATTCAGTGGCGTAGTTTCCGGTCTTCCCGCACTTGAAACAAGTAATGTGAATCAGATCCTTCTTGGCGGGTGTCGCGGGGTTGGAATGGCTTTGAGTGTTGCTTCGTCCATTCCCATTACCATTCTTAGGGCCACTGTGGTTGTGTGAACTTCCTCCATTGTGCGAATTTCCTCCATGGTTATGCCCTCCATGGTTATGAGTGTGTCCTCCCGAGTACGGGGAATAACGAGGCTTCTGCTAAGCTCCAGAATTATACTTCCCCTATCCAAACTTCCTCTTGCGATTATCAATCTGCTGCTGCTTGCCTTCTATCGTGAGGGCCCTGTCTACTAGCTCCTGGTAGTTATTAAAGGTTGCCACCATCAACTGCATACTCAGCTCATCATTGAGTCCCTCAAGAAACTTTTCCTGCTTCGCGGCATCTGTGGCCACATCATCTGGGGCATAGCATGCTAACTTGCTGAACTCATCCACATACTGTCCCACTATACGACTCCCTTGGCATAAGTTGTGAAACTCATGCTTCTTCAAACTCATGGCTCCAGCTGAAACATGTGCGGTGCGGAAGGCCTGCTGAAACTGATCCCGTATAACTGTATCAATGGGGTAAGTGGTGGTGAAATTTTCCCACCAAGAGGCTGCGGATCCATCAAGTTGATGTGCGGCAAAGCGCACTCTCTCCGCATCTGTGCATCTAGCAGTGGTCAGCTCCCTCCCTATCTTGCGGAGCCAATCATCTACAACAATCGGCTCGGTGCTGCTAGAGAACACCGGCGGATTCAACCTCAGAAAACGGGCTAGGTTGTCAACAGGGGGTGGTGGTGGTGGGTTGTTGTTGTTGCCTTGGTTCTAGTTCTGGACTAACATCTGCCTCAAGGCATTCTGCTATTGGATCAACTAGGTGAGCTCCGATAGGAAAGTGAATCCGGTGTCACGTCTCGGAGGTATCTGATGGGTTAGAGGGGGTGATAAAATAGAATAGAATAAGGTCTCTGATAGATTTCACTACCCATATGCATATGAGGCAAATACATTCAATTCCCACCACTCAATATCAAACAAGGTTCACACAAACGATCTAAACTACGATTACAAATAGATCGATCTAACTACTTGGGAGAATACTACTAATAACATGGTGGTCGTCTAGAAATTTTGATCGGTGGAAGACTCCATAATATCGGCTCCGGCTTCTTCTTCATAATCATCATCACTGTCATCATCTGCATCACTATCCATGTCAGTGTCATTCAATATGATGTAGTCCTCCGAACGAATGTCCACTTCAGTTTCTTGATTTGGGTTCACCATGGGTATTCCTAGCTTCTTCTTCATTTCTTCATGCTTCTCCAGTAGCACAACAATTTCTTCTTCATATCCATCGTGTGTTTACTTGAGTTCGTCTTCTAGCTCGATGTTCCACTTCATCACCTTCTTGGTCTTCTTCATGATAGTGCACATATGGTTCTCATATCGACGAATGTGCTGATCCATCTCCTGAATGTATGCTACAATTGATCCATCCTTCCTGGTGCGAATCATCTCCCGTTGCTCATCTCGGCGTCCACATATCTGATAGACGGTGTCTTCAAGCTCCTTGTGGTACACCTCACAAATACGTCCAAAAGTGATGTGGGCTGCCATGCTCTTTCCCAAATTCCAAGTTGGTGCATCCAAGATAAAATCAATCCGTTGTTGGTGCAAATGTCCTCCCAGGTACACGAACTTTGATCCTCCAGCGCTCCTCTTCCTGTAAAGTTGCAGTGAAGGCTCCAGTGAAGCTTGGTAGTCCAATGTTCAGGTACTTCGTGACTTCCTTCAAGTGTTTTCCGAAAGGAGTGTCGTCATCCGGCTGGGTGAACTTGTTCCCGGGGCCCGCCATCTATAGAGTAGAAATAGAGGAGAATCAGAAATGAGCAAAGAAGAGTATCCCATGGCTTTTCTAGTGGCCGCGTCCTACAGTCAGCGTGCTCTCTTGTCGGTGTACTAGAGTAGGGGTACCCTAGTATCCCGAACTTGTGCACGGGCAGTTGCAGCGCCCCGCGGCAAGGCTTGCCGGATGACCACCGAGGCCCTCCATGGTTCCTTTGGAGCCATTCAAGAACAAAGTATTTAAGCTCAGGAGACAAGGCCCCGGCAAGAGGAGCTTGCCGGGAAGGCCAACCAAGGCATTTCAAGGAACTTGCCGCGACGCGCCGCGCGTCCCGGCAAGGCCCGGTGAGCGACAAGCTTCCGGACCCGACAAGACAACAGCCGCGGCAAGGCGCTTGCCGCGGCAGGCTACCACTCTGTACCCACGCTCCAGCACATCCACCAACGTGTCGCTCCGGGGGGCCTTTCCAGGCGCGCGTGGCGAGAGGCTGTGCAGCCAGCGGTGCGCGGTGGCATGCGAAGCTGACAAGACTGCCATCGTGGCGAGCGGTGACACCCCTGACGGTCCCTTTTTACACTGTTTGGGCGACGCAGACGGGCATTTAATGCCTTTGTCCCCTGCCGTCAGGGTTAGGTAGGATGCACTATGCAGGTGGTTGTACCAACCGCAACCCCCTTTTCCATTTTTACCCTTCTCTGCGTTGCCACCTGTCAGTGACCCCTTAAGCATATAAAAGGAGGCCCATGCGCAACATAGAGGGGGTTCGCTTCGGGTGAGAGCCCAGAAGATCACACACGCTCGGTCTCGTTAGCAGCTAGAGTGTACTGTAGCATTCAGCGCTCCCGAGCAAGAACACAATACAATCAGACAAGCAGCAGTAGGAGTATTATCTCTCCGGAGAGCTCCGAAGCTAGGTAAACCGCTCGTGTGCTTCGCCTCGATCTGCTCTTCGTGTGATCTCCGCCCCCCGCCGAACCGAAAGGGGCTTGGTCCGCCGGTCCCATAGGTGTTCAAGGATCAGTTTCCCTGACATCTTTGGCGCGCCAGGTAGGGGGCGTCGAGATTGCGTGAACCTAATCCGGCGTTCACACGAGCCAGATCTTCATTTTCTTCATCGACATGCCACCGAAGAAGAAGACTTCGGCGGCAGCTGCTCCGTCCACGTCACTTCGACCACCACCGGAGCAAACGGGTGGTGGAGTAGACGCCGGCGGAAGAACGGGCATCGATGAGGAAGCTCATGATGCTGCCAGGTCCAAGGACAAGGCTGCACAGACCTCGGCGTCCGTACATGTACCGCGCCCATCTCAGGAGGCGCAGGATCGACAGCGTCATGGTATTCGCAGTACCATACGTTCGTTGGGACAAGATCGAGCTGGTGGATCTCGGGGTGCTCAAGACCAGCATGCACGCCAACGTGCTGGCACAAGCGAGACATGGTCGCCTGGACGGGATACTGCTCCTTCTAACATAGTTAGAAGTCCGAGCATATCCCGCTCCTCGCACCGTTCGCCATTGCCGCCCACCACTCCAGCAGAAGCTTTGGCGCGAGCTCAACTGCTCCTGGATTACCCTCCAGCGAAAGACAAGATCGACCAATGGAGGGCCACCATTCAGAGTGTCATTGGTTTTGCCAACGGCGACACTCCGCGGCAGCCAAGTGCATCGCGGCCGCGGCAGGACTGCCAGGCACGAGCCGATGGCGACGAAACTGGTGGGGGTGCAACCACCATGCACTCTCCACCCCGAAGGCCAAGATCGCCGACTCGTCGGATCCACCTCGACAGCGACTCCACTGCGTCATCGGATCCACGAGCTCGTCGCGATCAGCGCCAAGTTCTTCACGAACGACAGCAAGAAGACGCTCGTACTCGCATCGAGCGCCGAAGAGAAGCACGACGTCAATCCGACAAGCGCGCTGGGCCCTCTGTTGACATGCATGCGCCAGGGGAGCCGGGCGACTTGCCGTACGCGGTAGGTTGCCCTGCGTTCACTCGTGAGCTGCGGCAAGTCCAGTGGCCCAGCACGAAGAATTTCAAGCCTGATGTACCAGAGAAGTACGACGGCAAGTCGCATCCGTCGGAGTTCCTCAGCATCTACACCATCGCGGTGCAAGCTGCTGGGGGGCGGGACGACAAGATCCTTGCCAACTACTTCCCGCTGGTGCTCAAGCCCAATGTCAGATCCTGGCTCATGCACTTACCGGACAACTCCATATCCTCCTGGGCTGACCTGTGCCATCGGTTTGTTGGCGCCTTTACAGGCGGCCACAAGCCTCATGGCCAGGAGAGCGACCTTCATCTGCTCGCTCAAAAGGAAGGAGAGCCCCTGTGCAAGTACATTCAAAGATTCAGCCACGTACAACACAACATCCCAGACGTCCACCCCGTCGCGGTGATCAGCGCGTTCCATCAGAACGTGCGAAACCGCAGGATGCGGGAGGAGATGGCGATGTGCAAGATCAGAGACGTCAGTGAGCTATATGCCCTAGCCGACAAGTGTGCACGTGCTGTGGAAGGGAGGAAACTCCTCGGAGAGAACACAGGAGCAAGAGGATCTGATAGTGAGGAGACTGTCCCGGCAAGGAAGAACCGGCGGAGGAACAACATGAAGAAGAAAGGCAAAGATGTGCTAGTTGTTGAGCAGTCCGGCAAGAAAGCCGAAGCTGGTAGCTTTGGCAAGGAGGTTGCCACAGCTGTGGCGGTCGCCGACAAGCAGGACAGCACCAACAAGCAGTATTGCAAGATCCACCGCACCAAGGGCCATGACCTCCAGAGCTGCAAGAAGGTCGAGCAGCTTGTTGAGCAGCAAAAGGCTGAATACGAGCGGCGCGACAAGGAGAAAGCCCAGGAAGGTGCTGGAGGAGCTGGCAAGAAACGTCCCGGCCGAGGAGGACGCCGCGGCAAGGCCAAGCAGTGGCAAGGAGACAGACCTCCCCGCGGCCGCGACAAGGATGAAGATGACGACGACGATGAAGATATGGATGAAGACGAGACCGACGAGCAGGAGTTCCAGAAAGCCATAGAGGTCCTGTGCGTTGACGGCGGTGCTTCTCTGCATACTTCACACCGCCAGCTCAAGCAATGGGTGCAGGAAGTCAATGCGGCAGAACCACCCATCGAGTCACTCAAGCCTCTGAAATGGTCCAGCACGCCTATCATCTTTGATATTGAGGATCACCCTGATCGCATAACTGCGGTCTGGTGCTTGCCGATGTTGGTTTCACCAACTATCCGCAACCTCAAGGTCACCAAGATGCTAGTTGACGGCGGGGCCGGCTTGAACTTGATCTCCTCCGCGGTACTCCAGAAACTCCAGATCCCTGATAGCGAGCTCGAAGAGACTGGCACGTTCCAAGGAATCAATCCGGGAAGGAGCAAGCCGAAGGGAAAGATCACGTTGCCGGTAACATTTGGCAGCGAGTTGAACTTCAGGACTGAGAGGGTCACTTTTGACGTTGCTGACTTTCCATTGCCTTACAATGGGATACTTGGCTGTCCAGCACTGGCCAAGTTCATGGCAGCCTCTCACTATGCATACAACGTACTGAAGATGCCAGGCCCGATAAGTGTCATCTCTGTCCCTGGCGACAAGAAGGATGCCCTTATCTGCACCGACAAGATTTACCGGGAAGCAGCAGCCACAACAGACCGCAAGTCACTTGCCGCTGAAGCTCCCGGGGCGAAGAAGAAGACCAAGTCCGGCAAGAGCTCTGATGCCCACTCCGGCAAGCGCACCTCTTCGGAGTGCTGCGCTACCGTCGAGGACGCACCATCGAGCTCCACCGGCAAGTGTAAGAAGACAATGGAAGCTCCACCAGAGACCAAGAAGGTGTCCGCCAAGGAGGACGGCACTGGTGGTACCTTCACCATCAGTGCCACTCTCGACCCTAAATAGGAAAGCGCGCTTGTTGCTTTCCTGCGGGCGAACGTCGACGTGTTTGCATGGCAACCTTCTGACATCCCCGGTGTTCCCAGGAAAGTAATCGAGCACCATCTTGCCGTCTGTCCTCATGCGCGGCCCGTCAAGCAGAAAGTCAGGAAACAGGCAGTGGAGTGCCAAGAATTCATAGCAGAAGAGATCAAGAAATTGGAAGCAGCAGGCCTTGTCAGAGGAGTGCTCCATCCTACGTGGTTGGCCAATCCTATAGTCGTGCACAAGGCAAACAGGAAATGGAGGCTTTGTATCGACTTTACCGATGTCAATAAAGCTTGTCCCAAAGACCCATTTCCCTTGCCGCGCATCGACCAGATTGTTGACTCCACGGCCGGATATGACTTGCTTTCATTTCTTGATGCATACTCAGGATACCATCAGATCTTCATGGCAGAAGAGGACGAGGAGAAGACCACATTCATCACCCCATGTGGCACATACTGTTTCGTACGGATGCCCTTTGGTTTAAAGAATGTCGGTTCAACATTTGCAAGGGTAGTTCATGAAGCTTTTGAGCCACAAATGCACAGAAATGTGGAAGCCTACATGGATGACATAGTGGTCAAGAGCAAGGACAAGGCGACTCTGATTCAAGATTTAGATGAAACCTTTGCAAATCTGCGCAAGATCAACCTCAAGCTCAACCCCGAGAAGTGCGTGTTTGGAGTCCCCTCCGGCAAGCTTCTCGGGTTCTTTGTGTCTCAACGCAGAATTGAGGCCAATCCCGACAAGATCAAAGCCATTGAGCAGATTGAAGCACCGAAGCGCGTCAAGGATGTACGAAGACTTGCCGGTTGCGTGGCTGCTCTCAGCAGGTTTATCTCTAGGTCTGCTGAGCGCGCCCTGCCATTTTTCAAAATATTGAAAAAGGCAGGACCAATGAAATGGAATCTGGAAGCGGAGGCTGCGCTGCAGGACTTGAAGAGATACCTGTCGTCCACTCCAACACTTGTCGCACCTAATCCACAAGAGAAGTTGCTGCTATATATAGCGGCAACCAATCAAGTGGTTAGTGCTGCGTTAGTAGCGGAGAGGGAGGCGGATGATGAGCCAGCAACCACGGTAGATGCATCCAGCGACAAGCAGAGGAATTTACCGGCAAGCTCTGGTCCCGACAAAGACGGATCTGCGCAGGAGCATGAGAAGATGCAGAAGAGAATGTTGCAGCGGCCAGTTTACTTTGTCAGTTCCCTTCTGCAGGGGGCTAGGTCAAGGTACTCTGGTGTGCAGAAATTGCTTTTCGGCCTCCTCATGGACTCGAGAAAGCTGCGCCATTACTTCCAAGCACATGAGATCACAGTTGTCACTCGCTTTCCGTTGAAGAGGATACTGCAAAATCCAGAAGCAACAGGCAGGATTGTCGAGTGGGCACTAGAACTGTCAAGCTTTGGCCTCAAGTTTGAGAGCACTTCAACTATCCAAAGCAGAGCATTGGCAGAGTTGATAGCAGAGTGGACGCCAACACCAGATGAAGAAATTCCAGAGACGAGCATCCCCGTCAAGGAAGCAAGCAGAGAGTGGCTCATGTACTTTGATGGTGCCTTCTCGCTGCAAGGCGCCGGTGCAGGCGTGCTACTTGTTGCACCCACCGGAGAGCACCTCAAGTACGTAGTCCAGATGCACTTTCCCAAGGAGCAAGCAACGAACAATACTGCAGAGTATGAAGGATTGCTTGCTGGTCTCAGGATCGCAGCAGACCTTGGGATCAAGAAGCTCGTTGTCAGGGGTGACTCACAGCTTGTCGTCCGCCAAGTGAACAAGAACTATCAGAGTCCGTTGATGGAAGCATATGTTGATGAAGTGAGAAAGCTAGAAGAGCACTTTGATGGCCTACAGATGGAGCATGTTCCAAGGGCCCAGAATGACATTGCCGATGGCCTGTCAAAGTGCGCTGCACTTAAGTTACCTGTGGAACCAGGGATCTTTGTGCTCAAGCTGACTCAACCGTCTGTAACGCCATCAACTGGACAGAGCAAGAAGAGGAAGTTGATTTCTGGTGACTATTTTCCGGCAGAGCTCCCCGAGGCCGCCGCCAAGAAGGTCCCCAAAATCAACACCAAGGATGCTGAGGAGCAGTCTGCTCCGACAAGCCTTAGGGTTTGTTCCGTTGAAGCAGACGCTCCCGACAAGTTTTGCTCCGGCAAGCTTGCCGGGGAACATCAAGCTCCGGCAGAGCCACAGGTTCTTGCCGTAGAAGCGGATGTTCCCGCAGCAGCAGATGTGCCTTTAGTCCTTGTTGTCGAGCCGCAAGCTCCAACATGGGCACAGCAGATTGTCCATTTCCTTCAGACAGGAGAACTTCCCGAAGAGCAAGAAGAAGCGGAAAGAGTAGCCCGGCAGTCGAGTATGTACCAGTTTGTTGACAACACACTGTACAGAAGAAGACTCAACGTCATGAAATTGAAGTGTATTCATCAGGAAGACGGACAAAAGCTGTTGGCAGAGATACATGGAGGCATATGTGGTCACCACATTGGCGCAAGAGCACTTGCCGGCAAGGCAGTCCGGCAAGGTTTCTTTTGGCCGACAGCCCTCGAGGATGCAACTGCACAAGTAACCAAGTGTGAAGCGTGCCAGTTCCATTCCAAGCAGATACACCAGCCAGCTCAAGCTCTCCAGACGATCCCTTTATCCTGGCCATTTTCGGTCTGGGGGCATGACATCCTTGGCCCCTTTCCTCGAGCCGTCGGGGGCTTTGAGTACTTGTACATTGCAATCGACAAGTTCACAAAGTGGTCGGAAGTGGAAGCAGTGAGGAAGGTGACAGCACAGTCAGCAGTCAAGTTCTTCAGGTCGATTGTTTGCCGTTTCGGGATCCCTAACAGGATCATCACCGACAACGGCACGCAATTCACGAGCCGCACCTTCATGCAGTACGTCCAAGACCTTGGCGCCAAGGTCTGCTTCGCTTCTGTTGCTCATCCGAGAAGCAACCGTCAAGCGGAGTGGGCAAAAGCTGAAGTGCTGCGCGGGCTCAAGACCAGAACTTTCGACAGGCTGTGCAAGTGCGGAAGAAACTGGATCGAGGAGCTGCCGGTGGTTCTTTGGTTGATCAGGACGACGCCAAATCGAGCCACTGGCCAGACACCTTTCGCTCTAGTCTATGGAGCAGAGGCATTTCTCCCCACGGAACTCGTATACGGCTCACCTCGAGTGCTCTCCTATGATGAGCTTGAGCAAGAGCAGCTGCGACAAGATGACGGGCTGCTCCTTGAGGAGGACCGTCTTTAGGCTGCTGTACGAGCTGCTCGATACCAGCAAGCTTTGCGCCGCTACCATAGCCGCAAAGTTAATGCCAGAAGTTTTGAGGAAGGCGACCTTGTTCTTTGGTGCGTTCAGTCCACCAAGAATTCCAACAAGTTGACGCCGAAGTGGGAAGGCCCTTATCGGGTGAAACGAGTCACTAGGCCTGGCGCTGTCCGCCTTGAGACCGAAGATGGCGTACCGGTGAGCAACTCCTGGAACATTGAGCATCTTCATAAGTTCTACCCGTAGGGCGCGGTTGCCGGAACCCGTTCCGGCAACCACCTTTTGTACAAGTCTTGCCGATGTTGCATGTAATCCTTTGTACAAAGACGGGCGCAGATCCCGTGCATAAGTAAAGCTCATGTGCTCCGCACATCTTGTCAATTTCATGCTTTTTACTTTATATTTGCATGCGTTACCTGACACTTTGTGCAGCACCTACCCCCGGTAAGCAATAACGAGCCGTAAGGCTCCATATCTTTATTTTCTCTTCTTTCTTTTTCTTAAAAAAGAAAAGAAGGTTCCCTCGCACACAAGTTTGCCGGGGGGAAAGGAGAAGATAATGGTGTGGACCAGGCATCGTTCAAGCAAGTTTCGCCTTGCCGGAAAGCAAACGACAAAAAAGCTAAATTGCCAAAGTTTGAGAAATCAGTTTTTAAATTTTTTAGTTATCTTCCTTGAACGACCGTACTTTGTATGGAAAGCTGTGCGCGGAGGAACCAACTCGTAGCTAGTTGCGCCCTTATTTTGTTTCGAGTCCGCTCAACAACTTAAGTGAGCTGCGACTAGTTGCGACAAGGTTTCTTGTCGGTAGCGGCACCGCCAGCAGGCTGCTGACGTCCCGCACTCAGCGCTCACGGCTAAGGTGCCTGCGCCGGCAAGTTCCCTAAAAGCGTAGGGCAAAAACATACAAAGGAAGGAACCAAGTAAAGGAAATAACATAGCAAATTTCTACCCAAAACAGAATTATATTACAAGATAGCTTGTCGCAGCTCTAACAGACTGTTCTTGTGACATGACCAGCAGCGACAAAGAAAAAGAAAAGACGGGCGGCCTAATCTACACGATCGCCCTCAACCCTCTTGATCTCGCTCACCTTGTCCACAATGGGTGCGACAAGGGCCTTGAGCGCATCCAGATCAGCATCCGGCGGCAAGGATTAGAGGACGTTGGTGAGGTTGAGGCCTGGATTGCAGAAGGCCACCTTCACCAGCACCTTCTGAAGAACCCCCGCGCAGATCCTGCGTGACTCGTCGGCCAGCTGCTTTGGGATCTTCTCCCGGAGTCGCTGGAGGGTCGTCGCCACGCCTTTGAAGAACAAGCTGAGCTTGGCGCTGGGTTGGAGATGCTCGTCGGAGGAGTACCCGAGATCATCCACCCCCAGCTGCGCCAACTCCCCGTCGATGGCGGCGGCAATATTCACCAGACCATCAGTCCAGTGCTCCACAGTCTCCCTGAAGGCGTCGTGGGCGGCAGCAGCATTCGCCAGCAGTGCCTCGTCGGCCTTGATCTTCTCCGACAAGGCCACCTCCCGCTCCCTGGCGCCGTCCAGCGTCTGAGTCAAAGTAGCCAACTTCAACTCAAGATCCGCGTTGGAGTCCTTGGTGGCGCTGAGCTCCTTGCTCCTCTCTGCGAGGAGGCCTTGCAGTTCACCATGAGCGGCAGCATCCTTCTCGCGCTCATGCTTGAGAGCGGCAAGCTCCTCGCCGCTCGCCCAGAGATCGGCTTCCAGCTGCGCCACCTTTGTCTCCAGCTCCTTCTTGGCAGCCTCGGCAGCTGCGGCAGCATCCTTTGCCTCCTTGAGAGCCCCGCCAATCGCTTGCTCGCGCGCGGCAAGCTCCTCCTCGTGGCTGTCAAGATTGACCTTGCGCTGCGCCAACTCTCCTTCTTGCACGAATAAGTTTTCGGCGACAAGCCGTTGCTTCTCTTCAGCTTCAGCCTTCTCGAGAAGGCTTTCCGCTCCTCGAGAAGTTGCTCCCGCTCCTCCGCCAAGGACCGGAGAGCTTCCTGCCTGAGGCCTCGGAGCTCCTCCGCGCGCTTCTCAATATCATCTCCCGCCTTCGCGACAAGCGCTTCTCGGGAGGCCAGCTTGGCTTGTCGGGCACGGTAGAGCGACGTCAGCTTCCGCAGCAGCCGCTCCTCCTTAGGCTCGTCGCTGCTGCTGCTTGGAGCGTCGACCACCGTCAGCCCAGCGGAGGCGAGCACCTCTCCGTCCATGATTTCTCCCTTGACCGGCGCCCTGGAGCTTGACGCCCAGAGAAGCTTGACGAAGATACCATCGCCGGCCTTCAGGTAGGCTCCGGGCTGTGGCTCTTCGGAGCCTGGCTCTATAGCAGCGGCGGGGGGATCGGCGGTCGGTGTAGCGCCAGGCGCTCCTGCAGCCTCGGGGCCGTTAGTGCGATCGCCGGGTCCCTCGACAGCTTCTGCGGTGGCAGCTTCGGCGGCCTCTTCGCCGGCAGGCTCATCAGCACCGGCCTCTCCTTCGGCGGCGACGGCGTCGTCGGCACTGCCACGCGCGCCCTCCTCGCCGGCGTCCTCGGTCTCCATCGGCTCCGTGGCAGGGGGATCTGACGAATGGAAAGGGGAGGGAAGTCAAGCAAATATACAAGAAGAAAATCAGAAGAAGAAGATCCCAAGGGAAGTTTTCAGACAAGAAAATTACCTATGCTAGGATCTGCGGTCGCGGTCTCAACCGCCGGAGGATCACTGGTGCCGTCTCTTGCCAGAGAACTGTCCCTTGCCGGAGAGTTCTCCCTTGCCGGAGAGCGCTCCCTTGCCGGGGACTCCTCCCTTGGCGGCGTAGTCGAAGCAGATGGCACTTCGGGAGCAGCTTCCGGGCATTCCTGGTGAGGCTGTTCTGCTCCTACACAAATCCAACAGTCAAGATATCAGTAGAGAAAAGAGCACCCATGCGCGCCTGACGGCGGGAAGTAAACTATAAACTTACGCTGGGGGCTGCGCTGGGGGCTGCTTTGGGGAGTAGTTGCCGGGTCCGTCAAGGTGGTCTCAGACACAACCCCTGCTGACACGGTGGGATCATCTTCGATGACAATCACCGGGGCCTTGGCTCTCTTCGCCGCTCTCTGGGCCAGCGTCCTGAAAGGAATGGATTCAGATCGAAGCAAGTCAGATACAAGACAAAAGCCAAGAAAGATCGAAGAATAACAAGAATGGCAAGGGATCTTACTCTTCTTCTTCCTCGTCGGAGCTGAGTGCGGAGAGATCGAAGTCCGGCTCGCCTCCGGTGCGACGAGGCGGAGGAGTAGGCTCCCTCGCCCGCTTGGCAGGAGCAGTGGCGGTAGACTGGGAAGACCCTGCTCCACTTGCCGCAGCGGCGTGAGGCGCTCCCGCGGCAATAGTGCTTGCCGCGGTAGAGCGTGTCGCACGGCTCGGCGGCTGTTGGCTCGTCTGCCGCCCCGCTGCGTCCCTGGCCTTGTGGAGACGCCTCCTTGCCGGAGCCGGGGGCTCCGCCTGTGGCAAGCTGTCTGAAGGTTCGGGCTCTTCCTCGCCGGGCTCGCTCGGCTCAGCTTCAGGGCCGGCAAGATCTTCCTCACCGGCAAACTCCTCGCGCTCGGCAAGGCTTGCCGCCTCTGCTGCCTCTACCTCCTCCATGGTGAACCCGAACTCGCCTGCCGCAACTGCTGCCGCCACCTCTTCCAGCCTGGTGGCGATGCGCTGCATCTCGTCATCAGTGGTGTCACGGGTGAGGCTCTTCTGCTCATCAGCGTGGACCGGCACTTCTACCAAGTCGTCAAAGAACGCCCGCACGACGTCATCCGTAGGTTCTTGCCAAGTTGGGGCGATTCCGTGCGAATCGCACAACGGCATCATTGCGCGGATCCGGTCGAGCGAAGAACTGTTGCACAACGGAACAACATTCCTCGGCAACGTGAATGGATGCTGAGGATCGCGGTTGAACAGCTCCAGGAGCATCGCATCCAGCTCCAGGATGGCGAAGTTGAAGTTGAGGCCCGGGCGCAGCCTCAAGATATCCGCCGAGTTCTTGAACTCCCAGGCGGGTCTCCCCCTCTCCTGCAGGGGGGCGATGCGGCGGCGAAGGAAATCTGCGCCAACTGCGCCCACAGTGAGCCTGGCAAGCCTGAGGCGTAGGATCCGGGTGACGGCGATCTTCAGCCTGTCGTCTTCCGGGGCCACGTTGCTCCAATCGTTGTCGCGCACTATTGGGGCTTGGCGCAGGGCGGTAAATGGCTGTGGGTTCTCCTCGACGATCCAGCACCACTCAACTCTCCACTCCTCCCATTTGTTGCAGAGCTCTCCCTCCAGATAGGCTTCCTTCTTGCCGACCCTCGAGATCCAAGCGATTCCTCCGGCAAGGGGCTCTCCTCTCTCGACTCGAGGCATGAAGAAGTGGCGGAAAAGGGCTATGTTTGGGTGGACTCCGGCAAAGTTTTCGCACAGATGTGCAAAAACTGCCATGGTCAGAACGGCATTGGGGGTGAAATCAACAAGGCGGAACCCGTAGGTGTTCATGATATCGCGGAAGAATTTAGAGAAGGGCGGGCAGAGCCTGCAGTAGAAGAATAACACGAAGAAGGGGTACCCGTTCGGAGCCAATCTCGAAGCGCTGGCCGGGAGTACCTTTGTGTGCGGATGCGCTCGCGTCTCCGTCGACCAGAAGAGGTAGTAGTACTCCCTCAGCTCCTTCGCGTCAAGCTGAGGGGGGAAAATGGCCCGCTCCTTTCGCAGCTCCGCGAGCCGCTGCGCCTCGGCCGATTTCACGCCATTCCCCTTGTCGGCTTTCGGAGCCATGGCGGAGGTGGCGGGGGAGATTGGCGGTGTCGGTGGAGCTGGTGGCAATGGGGGGCGGAGCGCTGCTCTCTTTCGGCTTCGGGAAGAAGGGGGGAGCGGCGGAGATTTTTGAGAATGAAGTAGCAACCGGCGAAGTAGGCAAACTGCCCCTGTTTCCCCTGCTTATAAAGAGGAAGGGGGCGGACGTTTCGCCCTTCCGAATAAAGAAACCACCCACGATCTCTCCCACGATGCCGCATTCGACGCGTGCCGTTGGGGAGGGCGCGGTGGATACGGAGTAAGATACGGCGTAATCCAGGCCGCGCGTGCCCGTGCCCTGTTTTGGGCTTGGCCCAACAGCGCTCGACACCGTGTGTGGCCCAGGCCCGGGGGCTCCTATCGGTGTACTAGAGTAGGGGTACCCTAGTATCCCGAACTTGTGCACGGGCAGTTGCAGCGCCCCACGGCAAGGCTTGCCGGATGACCGCCGAGGCCCTCCATGGTTCCTTTGGAGCCATTCAAGAACAAAGTATTTAAGCTCAGGAGATAAGGCCCCGGCAAGAGGAGCTTGCCGGGAAGGCCAACCAAGGCATTTCAAGGAACTTGCCGCGACGCGCCGCGCGTCCCGGCAAGGCCCGGTGAGCGACAAGCTTCCGGACCCGACAAGACAACAGCCGCGGCAAGGCACTTGCCGCGGCAGGCTACCACTCTGTACCCACGCTCCAGCACATCCACCAATGTGTCGCTCCGGGGGGCCTTTCCAGGCGCGCGTGGCGAGAGGCTGTGCAGCCAGCGGTGCGCGGTGGCATGCGAAGCTGACAAGACTGCCATCATGGCGAGCGGTGACACCCCTGACGGTCCCTTTTTACACTGTTTGGGCAACGCAGACGGGCATTTAATGCCTTTGTCCCCTGCCGTCAGGGTTAGGTAGGATGCACTGTGCAGGTGGTTGTACCAACCGCGACCCCCTTTTCCATTTTTACCCTTCTCTGCGTTGCCACCTGTCGGTGACCCCTTGAGCATATAAAAGGAGGCCCATGCACAACGTAGAGGGGGTTCGCTTCGGGTGAGAGCCCAGAAGATCACACACGCTCGGTCTCGTTAGCAGCTAGAGTGTACTGTAGCATTCAGCGCTCCCGAGCAAGAACACAATACAATCAGACAAGCAACAGTAGGAGTATTATCTCTCCAGAGAGCTCCGAAGCTGGGTAAACCGCTCGTGTGCTTCGCCTCGATCTGCTCTTCGTGGGATCTCCGCCCCCGCCGAACCGAAAGGGGCTTGGTCCGCCGGTCCCATACGTGTTCGAGGATCAGTTTCCCTGACATCTCTGATACCATCTTGTAGCGACCACGATCCCAATGGACCACAGTCTCTGTGCTTAAGTGTCATCCCTGGATCGGTATGCTGACACACACAATACTCGAGGAATTATAACAAAGTTCAATCAGACACTTATTACATTGTGGTCCTCATAAAGAGTATCTATTACAAAAACTAATATGGTTGAAGGCCATCTAAGCAAAATAACTATGGAAGCTTCAAAGATAAATGGGCCTATCAACTCCAACAGCATAGCTGAGTGCATGAGAATGACCTATTGTACCTTATTCTTCATTGGTAAAGTCTGCAACATGAGACGCTACAGCCGTGTAGGTCAGCACATGGATTATGCTGGCAGAGTTACACTATAGAGCAAATGAATGCAAGAACTATATCTACATGCATATTTGGCTGGTGGAGGCTCTAAGTTTAATGTTTTGCATAAAGCAAAATTTTCCCTACAACAAAGGAATAAACTTTATTTACTACCAAGTTATACCAAAATTTGAGACGGTTCCTCCAACTCAAATCCCACAATTTAACCAAGTATCATCATTAAACCCAATTCATTAATTAAAGAGTGATGACATCAACAATAATATCCACTTCTAGATACTCAAATTGTCCATAACCGTGGACACGTCTAACCATGATTAGTTTATACACTCTACAGAGGTTGCGCACTTTTCCCCACAAGACTCGACCGCATCCATGATCGGAAGATCAAGACATAGTCTTTCTGAAGCATTAACTCTCTACTCTGGGTAGACCGGTACACCTACTTTCCCCTACATCTGCTAGTCTACCTCTTCAAGAGCTCACACAACTTACTCAACTATGCCAGAGCCCATAATGGCTTGTGGCTGCACATGGAAGTTTCTTGGCATGAATTATCATATGATCCCTTTGAGACTGGGTGACGGAACCAAGGGAAAATCACACGGGTACTCTGGGATTCCCATGGGCAAGCACAGGTTTCTCCAGGTGCCCCAACCAATCCACCCAGATATGTATTAAAGTTGCCACCTTAATGTTGTCCAAAATTATTATCTCTCACAACTTCCATGTACATCATGATCCAATCCTCGTCTACGAGCATGGTAAGCAATATATGAGCATAATGTATATTCTCGGGGTGATCAAAGGTAATAGGTTCCTACCTCAAGTACTACAACCAAAACCACATGTTCCCAATCCTAATCATGCAAGTATTTGAGGGATAAAACTAATGCATAGTAAAAAATGGGTATTGAAGAGTATGATCTAAGTGTAACTTGCCTTGCTGATGATCACAAAACTCTAGAGATTCGTAGTAACAAGCTTCGCACTCCGGAAAATCTAGCGTAGACAAACAATAGCATACATAAGCAATCAAGCAAACAAATGCAAAAAGAGAAAACGACGAATGATCCAAATAAAACTCAAAAATAAGCAAATAACTAATCTAAACAGAAAACAAATTTCAACAGCATTATATTTATGTGGATTAGATCCTAACAGTAGGTACATGTGATTAGCTACGATTTGCAAAAAGAATCAACTCAAACGGAGCTACGAAACTCAAGATATGAACAAAACAAGATCAAATACAAATCTGAACTAAACTCAAATTTTAAATTGTCAAAATCATGTTCAAGTTGGTTTACTTGACAGATGAGCTTGCTCTGAAGATTTAGGCATTGGTTTCGTCTAATTTGGACAAACGAGCTAAAAGTTACGAAGGTTTAAAGTTCAGGGGTTAATCTACGATAAAAATATTCACGGATAGGTCCCTAGGCGAAAATTAAACTAGAAAGAAAAATCTACAGAATGAATGTTCACTATGGAGCCTAAACTAACGAATTCGTTCGTTACAGAAAACAAACAAGTGAACGTTTGCTAATTAAATGAACTAATAAAAATAAAATTGATCTAACGAAAAACCGAAAGAAAAACCGGCCGTCGGATCGGTTTATACCGGTTCAGTAGACGGAGGAGACAAAGTCAACAGCGGTGTGGACTTCGGCGAGGCAAGGCATCGACGGCGAGGCGCGGTGGCAGCAGGCGGCAGCGGCTGCGGCGAAGCAGCGGCGCGGGATCGACGGCGGTGGTGCTCACGGCGGCGGCGGCTTCGAACATGGGGGAGAGGGGGTCGGGCGGGGGCTTATATAGGTGTAGGGGGTCTGACTTGGGGAAGGGGGCACAAGGCGGTGGCGCGGCATAGGATTCCGGCTCGGACTCCCCAGCGGGCGGCGGCGGCTTCGCTCTGGACTCCGTCCCGAGACGGCGGCGGAGGCAGTGCGGGAGGTGGGCCGCGGCCTGGCGCTGAGCTGGGCGGGCCCAGTTCGGCGGCACACTTTTTTTAAAACAATTTTTCCATAGACTAAAATACACAAAATCAATATAAATAAAATCCTAAAAATTTCAGAAAAATTCACGTAGCTATATGGCCTTATTAGTCACCTCGTTAACATTTTTCTGGGCCTAAATGCCTAAACTAAAAACAAACATTATAGTACTAATTGCTCAGCTAACTAATAAATAATCTAGCGAATAAAATCAAATAAACTCTCGAAAATTCAAAATTCAATTTCCAATATTTTTTTCTACTGATTTTGAAGAAGTCATATTATCTTCTCTCATTATTTAAAAAAATTTGGAAAAGAATTTTGAAAAACAATTTGATCCAATTACCAAATTTTGATAAATCAAAATTGGATTTTTGTGAAACCTCCAACTCTCTCAAATTGTTCCTTGAGTTGCTTAAGGCCTTTTGGATCAAAATGCAACTAAAACAAAGCAACAAAAATGCATAAATCATGAATGCATACGAATGATCTATGTATAACATTGAAATTGAAAATTGGGATGTTACAGTCTACCTCAAGAGGGCCCATATGTGAGTTAATGGAAGAGAGAGGTGCGTAGGCATATTTGCGAAAGTATGCTCCACTGGCAAACATTATGGTAGTACAGGGTAAGGCTGATTTAGTAACACCGAAACGCTGACTCAGCTTATTAATTAAGTGTCCCATCTGCTGCAGCGTGTATTGTCACTTCACTGTGAAGACTAGTTGAATAGTTCTCTCTGACCGAGATGGGGAATAATGGATCGCCAAGACTTCCTATTGACAATATCCCTATGCCTCTACTCTCATATTATCCAACAACAAGAAACATTGGCCAAGGCACCCGGTGCTAATAATGTAGGAGTACTGCTAGTATTTTGTGTCAAACTTTGACCATCTATTTAACTAATAAAATGTTAATGCATGTCACCAAAAATCATATCACTGGATTCATATTTGAACATAGTCAATGGTAGGGAGTAAAAGCCTCATGCATGCATACAACACTCACACGTACACATGCATGAATGCACGCAACACTCGCGCATCCATGCGGCACAGGGCACACAGCACACGATGCAACACACACGCTCACACTCAAGCTTCTCCTCGTTCGGTGAGTGGACTATGTGTGCATGCGACCATTGAGAGAATAAGACTAAATGAAGGTTCTTGCATGTTGTAATTAAGGATAGACAAGCAGCTTATAGCTAGAGCACAAGTTGGTGCATTAGATTAAAGGCTAAGTGCATTGGAAGTGTAGATGTACACTCTTTGTTCGAAAATTTTCTAATGTTAGATGTACAATTTTTCACGGACTGAGGGAGTACACGTGCATGCACTCGCATCACGGCTAGGGTGGTCCCGCGCAAGGGTTGGACTCCTGTCGCACCTGCTTAAAGTTTTGTTTAACTGATTTCTTTACCCTGCCAACTGACAGGTAGGACCAGAAACCAGGCGTCAATTTAACCAGTCAACAAAGTGCCACGTCGACTATGTGGTCGGTCAGCAGGGTGTAATACAATGCTCTACGGTGAGCTAGTGACCGTATAATCACCGCAAAACTATATAGTGACCGTAGTGAGCGTATTATTACATACATTGACTGCTAGTATATTTTTCTCGTTTCAAATTAAGCCATATTAATTGGAAATGACGCAGTATGGACTAGTACTACTTTGATGTGTCCCGTTAACTCACCGAATGAGGAGAAGCTTGCTTACTACGCCCTCTCCCTCGCCCGCGCGCAGTGGCTCATAGGACGAGGAGAAGCTTTATTACTACGTACGCGTACACCCTCTCCCTCGCCCACGCACGCGGTGGCTCGCAGTCGATGAGAGGGTTTTGACTACAGCGCCCTCTCCATCTCCCTCTCCGTCGCCCTCGCGGTGGACGTGCATCAGTTCATCCGGTGTCAGATTGCTAGAAGCATATTGTATTGTAGTATCATCATTGTTGGACCTTCTAAAGAGGTGAAGAGCCAAGTGCAAAGTTCACATGAGTACAAACTGTTGAACCTCCCGAAGAGGTGAAGAGCCAAGCGCAAGGTTTATAGGAGTTGTCGTCCTAGTGCTACAACTATAGCGAATGATTGCCACCGTATGATGCCGCCACTTCACCTATAGCCAAAGTTGTGCCAACTTTTTTCTCATAGAGCGTGTTGGGGCCCATGCAATGATGTCTACTACGCAACTTTATTCTTGTAGACTCGTGTTGGGACTCCAAGCGCAGAGTTTTGTAGGACAATAGCAATTTTCCCTCAAGTGGATGACCTAAGGTTTATCAATCTGTGGGAGGTGTCGGATGAAGATAGTCTCTCTCGAGTAACCCTGGAATCAAATACAAGAAATCTCTTGTGTCCCCAACACACCCAATACAATGGAAAATTTTATAGGTGCACTAATTCTGCAAAGAGATGGTGATAAAAGTGTAGTATGGATAGTAGATATGAGTTTTTGTAGTGTGAACAATAAAAAATATCAAGGTAGTAAATAGTAAAACGGAGCACAAACGGTATTGCAAGGATGGAAAATGAGGCCTAGGGTGCATACTTTCACTAGTGCAATCTCTCAACAATGCTAACATAGTTGGATCATATGATTATCCCTCAAAGTGCAATAAAGAATCACTCCCGAATTCCTATTAGCACAAAACAAAAGATAGAAATTGTGTGTAGGGTACGAAACCACCTCAAAGTTATTCTTTACGATCAATCTATCCTAGAGTTCGTACTAAAATAACAGCAAGCTATTATTTTTGATCGATCTAGCAAGAGTTCGTACTAAAATAACACCATATGATGCATATCAACCAACTCTAATGTCACCTAGATACCCCAATGTCACTGCGAGTACCAGTGAGTTAATTATACGATACGTATCAAACAATTTCAGATTCATAATACTAAATCCACACAAAGAACTACAAGGAGACCCCAAAGTTTCTATCAGAGAAAAGATAATAAAAACGTACATCAAACCCTATGCATAGATTACCGCAAAGTCACCTCGGGAATCCACAAGTTGAGTGCCATAACATATATCAAGTGAATCAAAATAATACCCCATTCTCACCACGGGTATTCATACGAAAGACATATATCATTTGTTCTCAGATCTGAACATTCAATCCGACAAGACAAAACTTCAAAGGGTAAAGACTCAATTCATCACAACAAGCGTAGAGAGGGGAGAACCATCATATGATCCATCTATGTTAACAAAGCCGATGATATATCAAGATCGTGACATCTCGAGATCGCGCGAGAGAGAGATTAAACACATAGCTACTGGTACAAACCCTCAGCCCCGAGGGTGGACTAATCCCTCCTCATCGTGGTGGCCGCCAACATGATGAAGATGGCCACCGGTGATGATCTCCCCCTCCGGCAGGGTGCCGGAATGGGCCCCCGATTGGTTTTCTGTGGCTACAGAGACATGCGGCAGCGGAAATTCTGATCTAGGGTCTCCCCAAGGGTTTTCGGAATATTTGGGAATTTATAGGGCGAAGAAGTGGTACGAGAGGCCACCGAGGTGGGCACAACCCACCAGGGCGCGCCTGGGGGCCCAGGCCCGCCCTGATGGGTTGTGCCCCCTTGGGGCACCCCCCCAGGTCCTGCTCTGGCCTAATGTTTCTCTTCTGGTCCATAAAAAATCCACAAAAAGTTCCGCGGTGTTTGGAGAACTTTCATTTCTGCACAAAAAACAACACGACAGTAGTTCTGCTGGAAACAACGTCAATCTGGGTTAGTTCCCTGCAAAACATACCAAAACCATATAAAATTATTGTAAACATGGCATGAATACTTCATAAATAATAGATACGTTGGACACGTATCAGCATCCCCAAGCTTAATTCCTACTCGTCCTCGAGTAGGTAAATGATAAAACAAATAATTTATCAAGTGTGAATGCTAGCAAAGTGCACAAGTTTGATCATTGAAAATTTCAATCACTTTTCCTAGCATCATAACAACAATTCTTTCTTATAAAACTTATCATGACCAAGTAGCAACCAATTCAAATGTTAAGGTTCCAACAATGAATTCTCTTGAAACTCAACAACCTATATTCTTAGTCACCAAACAATTGCAATTCAACTTATTCAACACAGTCTAAGTAAGAGCTCCACATACTCAACCATCATATAGCCTTCTATGCTTGCTAACACTCACCGCATACACATGAGCAAAACGTTTCAACCGGACACATAGAAAGATAGGGGCTTGTAATTTCGCCTCCCAACATATTCACCTCAAGGGTAATGTCAACAATAATATCTCATGCTACCCATATCCAGCTGTATATATGTGCCTAGATCTTTCCTCACCAGATGATTCTTTCCAAAAGAGAAAAATAAAAAGGAATAGAGAGAAGAACTTTGACTCTTTGCATAAAAGTAAATAATGGAAAGTAAAAGATAGGCCCTTCGTGGAGGGAAGCAGAGGCTACCATGCGCTTATTTGTTTGTACGCTCAACCCCTCAGTGCAAAAGAACCTCACGTTATATTGCCCCTTGTGATAGCAACCTTTATTATGCAGTCTCTCGCTTTTATTCTTTACCATCACAAGTTCGTACAACACTCAATTTTCTCTTACACTAAATGATCTAACACTTTTAGAAGCAATTTTTATTGCCTTATTGCACTGATGACAACTTACTTGAAGGATCTGACTCATTCCTTAGGTAGGTATGGTGGACACTTGAAAATAAGATTTGGGTTTAAGGGTTTTTGGATGCACAAGTAGTATCTCTACTTGTTGCAGAATTTTTAGCTAGCAAAGATGGGGGCAAGCACCACATGTTGAAGGATCTATGACAATATAACTTCTATGTGAATATGAACAAACATAAATCATTGCGTTGTCTTCCTGGTCCAACGTCAAAAATTTTGGCATATAATATTTTGATGGGGGCTCACAATCACAAAAGATTTCCAACATAGTGTATTTGCATGTGAAAGTTCTCTTCCTTCTACTAATCAGTCATGAATTGCTTGTATGACCAATATTGTGATTGTCAAGCTTCAAAAGATTTCACTTTCTAAACCCAATGTGAAGCTACCACTATGTATGATATGAACATACAATTTCAACTTCATGATATTCAATTCATTCAACAATTTACTCATAGGATATAAGTGAAGCACAAGAGTAAATGACAAGCTACTCCTAAAAGATATAACTGGAGATGAAGCTAGTAGCTATGTAAACGGGTAGCTATTTGAGGACTCTCTTTTATTTAAAACTTTCAGATATAAGTATTTTATTAAAACATCAAGCAAAACAAAACAAAATGTCATTCCAAGCATAGCACAACTCATGTGAAGAAGCAAAAACTTAGGCTCAACCGATACTAACCGATAATAGTTGAAGAAGAAAGGTGGGATGCCTACCGGGGAATCCCCAAGCTTAGATTCTTGAGACTTCTTGGAATATTTACTTGGGATGCCTTGGGCATCCCCAATCTTGAACTTCTGTGTCTCCTTAAATCCTCTCATATCACGGTTTCCCTAAATCTCAAAAACTTCATCCACAGAAAACTCAACAAGAACTCATGAGATAAGTTAGTATAAATCACTGCAAAACCCTAGCATTCTCTAATGTAGCAAATTACTAAAATTATTATTCAACATTGCATACTAAATTCCTATGTATATTTAATACTCGTATCCTCAAATAGAATCATTAAACAAGCAAACATATGCAAACAATGCAAACATAACAACAATCTGCCAAAATAGTACAGTCTGTAAAGAATGCAATATTCATCATACTTCCCTAAGTCCAAAATTTTTTAAAAAATTACCACACTTTATAAAATTTATCAGAGCTTATTTTTTAAAAAGTTACAGCATTTTTTCACATTCGGACTTTTCTAGGGAATTTTTGCAACAGCGATAAACTTTCTGTTTTGAAACAGCGACATGTATACTTGCAAAATAAGCACGGCAAAGGCTATCATTGCCACTTTTATTGTAATAAAAGATGCAAAACATTATTCTAAATAACAGCAAGAAAATCCTAACAAAATAAATTGGCGCTCCAAGCAAAACACATATCATGTGATGACTGAAAATATAGCTCCAAGTGAGGTTACCAATAATGTTGGAGACGAAAGAGGGGATGCCTTCCGGGGCATCCCCATGCTTAGTTGCTTGTATCTTCCTTGAATATTACCTTGGGGTGCCTTGTGCATCCCCAAGCTTAGGATCTTGTCACTCATTATTCTCCTCATATCGACATCTCATCCAACACTTGAAAACTTCAATCACACAAAACTTAACGGAACTTCGTGAGATAGGTTAGTATGATAAAGAGTAAACCATCTCACTTTGATACTATGAAAGACAAGATTCATAATTGTTTCCACACAATGCCTACTGTAGCATATCATTTCCACAATTTATATTGAGGAATGTAAGCCATAGAAACAAGGAAACAAGCAAATTATGCAATGAAAACATAATCTGTCAAAAACAGAACAGTCTGTAGTAATCTGTACTCAAACCATACTTCTACTACTCAAAAAATTATGACCACATGAGCAATTTTTATATTAATCTTATGCAAAAAGAATCAACTCAAAAGCACTCTTTTTTTAAAAATGAGAGTTATTTTTGTGAGCGCAAAACTTTCTATTTTTCAGCAAGACCAAATCAATTATCACCCAACATGATCCCAAAGGCTTTACTTGGCACTTTATTGAAACAAAAACAATAAAACATGATTACTGCAGTAGCATAATCATGTGAACACACAAAAACAGTAGGGAAAATTGTTGGGTTGTCTCCCAACAAGCGCTTTTCTTTAAGGCCTTTTAGCTAGGCATGATGAGTTCAATGATGCTCGCATAGAAGATAAAGATTGAAACATAACAAGAGCATCATGAATCATAAGTTCCTCTCTCATAATAATTTTTAGTAGCATCATGAATAGATTCATACATATAACCGTCACATAAAGCATTCTTTTCATGATCCATAAGCATAGAAAATTTATTACTCTTTATGGCATACATGTCATCATAATAATCATCATAAGTAGCAACTTTGTTCTCATCTTAGTCAATTGAAACCTCTTACAAAATAGTGGATGCACTAAATAAAGTCATGACCATTCCAAATCCACTTTCTTCAATATTGTAATAAGATTCAACACCCTCAAAAATAGTGGGATCACTACTACCGAGAGTTGGTACTCTTCCAAACGCACTTTCATCATTGTAATCATCATAAATAGGAGGCATGCCATCATCATAATAAATTTTCTTATCAAAAGTAGAAGGAATCAAAGGATCATATTCATTACACAAAGCATCCCCAAGCTTGGGAAAAGCATTATTTTTAGCAAATAAACCTTCAAACAATTCATACTCATCAAACATAGCATTCCCAAGCTTGTGGTTTTGCATATCATCATAATCATTCTTATCAATAGCATGAATGGCACCAATAGTATAGCAAACATTATTATCATATTCTTCCAAGCAAGCGCCAAAAAGATTTTCAAGATCATAAAAGACATCATTGCGTTCCCAAGCATAACCATTACAACAAGAATTAGGCATCACAAAATCATACTCAATATCATCATCCTCCATCATATTTGATACACTTTCATGAGGCACAAAGGTGATATGAGCAATATTACTTGGAAGAGTTACCTTTTTACCTCTACTTTTTCTTCTTCTTTTTCTTCTTCACCACCTCATGTGCGGGTTTAGTCAATTTTTTCATGCTTCTTGTGGAAGAGATTGATTGGATAGGAAGCTCCTCCTCCTGACCTGATTAATCATAAGAAACACTAGGAGGGTATTAGGAAATATTTTCCCTTTCATTTGTACTCTCTTCATACTCTATTTGTTTTCTTGTCTTTAGGTAGTTGGCAATATAAGGATTCTCAATGCAATTTACCGTACAAAACATATAAATTTCCTCTAGATCAAAATCAAGAAATCTATTGAGATTAAATTTTGGAATACCCTTAGTTATACGTTTCATTTCTTCATACCCCAAAATAAGACTAAGCTCTTTATGATGCTCAAGGGTAATCAAGTTATCACAATTTTTGGACATGATTTAATCATGAAACAAATAGCATTGGATATTTAAATGACCACGTTCATTGCGAAGTTCACAAGGATGGCGAAAAATATTAAATCTTTCAGCACCATCATCTAGCCTCTCTTGCAACTTTTTCGTTTCTAAATATTTATGCTTCTTACAAAATCTATCTTCCCTTTTAGGTGGTGTGTGCACTCCCAATTTACTCTGCAAAAATTGACATCCTTGTAGGAGACATTACTATCATGGATAGTGCAATCATCATTAACCTCATGGATATTCAAAGAATTCATACTAACAACATTGCAATCATGCTCATCATTCATGCCAATCATTTTATTAAATTCTTCTTCTATCAATTGAGCACAATTTTCCAAACCATCATTTTCAAGAAAGACATTATAAAGATGATCAATAATATGATGCAACCTTAATTCCATTTTTTGTACTTTTCTTTTATAATCCAAACTAGTGATAAAAAAGGAAACTAAAAGATTCGATTGCAAGATCTAAAGATATACCTTCAAGAACTCACCTCCCCGGCAACAACGCCAAAAAAGAGCTTGATGTCTACTACGCAACTTTATTCTTGTATCTCCTGTTGGGCCTCCATGCGCAGAGTTTTGTAGGATAGTAGCAATTTTCCCTCAAGTGGATGACCTAAGGTTTATCAATCCGTGGGAGGTGTAGGATGAAGATAGTCTTTCTCGAGCAATCCTGCAATCAAATACAAGAAATCTCTTGTGTCCCCAACACACCCAATACACTGGAAAACTGTATAGGTGCACTAGTTCGGCGAAGAGATGGTGATAAAAGTGTAGTATGGATAGTAGATATGAGTTTTTATAGTGCGAACAATAAAAAACAGCAAGGTAGTAAATAGTAAAACGAAGCACAAACGGTATTGCAATGATGGAAAATGAGGCCTAGGGTGCGTACTTTCACTAGTGCAATCTCTCAACAATGCTAACATAGTTGGATCATATGATTATCTCTCAAAGTGAAATAAAGAATCACTCCCGAGTTCCTATTAGTGGAGAACAAATGATAGAAATTGTTTGTAGGGTACAAAACCACCTCAATGATATTCTTTCCGATCAATCTATCCTAGAGTTTGTACTAAAATAATAGCAAGCTATTCTTTCCGATTTATCTAATCAAGAGTTTGTACTAAAATAACACCATATGATGCATATCAACCAACTCTAATGTCTCCTAGACACTCCAATGTCACCGTGAGTACCCGTGAGTTAATTATACAATATGTATCAAACAATTTCAGATTCATAATACTCAATCCACACAAAGAACTACAAAGAGACCCCAAAGTTTCTATCGGAGAAAAGATAATAAAAATGTGCATCAACCCCTAAGCGTAGATTACCCCAAAGTCACCTCGGGAATCCGCAAGTTGAGTGCCATGACATACATCGAGTGAATCAAAATAATACACCTTTGTCACCATGGGTATTCATATGCAACACATATATCATGCATTCTCGGACCTGAGCATTCAATCCGACAAGACAAAATTTCAAAGGGTAAAGACTCAATTCATCACAACAAGCATAGAGAGGGGAGAAACATTATATGATCCATCTATGTTAACAAAGCCCATGATATATCGAGATCGTGACATCTCGAGATCACGCGCGAGAGAGATTAAACACATAGCTACTAGTAGACACCCTCAGCTCTGAGGGTGGACTGCTCCCTCCTCATCATGGTGGCCACCGGGATGATGAAGATGGCCACCGGTGATGACCTCCCCCTCCGGCAGGGTGCCGAAACGGGCTCCCGATTGGTTTTCGGTGGCTACAAAGGCGTGCGGCGGTGGAACTTCTGATCTAGGGTCTCCCCAAGGGTTTTCAAAATATTTGGAAATTTATAGGGCGAAGAAGGGGTACGGGCGGCCTCCGAGGTGGGCACAACACACCAGGGCGCGCCTAGGGGCCCAAGCACGCCCTGGTGGGTTGGGCCCCCATCAGGGCACCCCCAGGTGCTGCCCTGGCCCAAATGGTTCTCTTCTGGTCCATAAAAAATCCACAAAAAGTTTCTTGGTCTTTCGAGAACTTCCATTTCTGCACAAAAAACAACACCATGGTAGTTCTGCTGAAAACATCGTCAGTCCGGGTTACTTCCTTGCAAATCATACCAAAACCATATAAAATTATTGTAAACATGTCATGAATACTTCTTGACCGGGTTAGTTCCTTGCAAATCATACAAAAACCATATAAAATTATTGTAAACATGGTATGAATACTTCATTAATTACAGATACGTTGGAGACGTATCATGCAACAGCCACACAAGTTGCACGTACACATAACACATTTACTAGTAATAAATTCTAAAGGACAACTGCCAGTATGCCACATAAGTTTATCTCCACTTCATGTGATAAATTTGTGCAAGACTAGTCTACATATATTTACAGCGCGCCATTCACAATTTACCATACTCCACTTACACGTTATAGGTTGGCTCCATTTCCTCCTCCAGGTTCCAGTCCCAGGTGTTCTTCATGGATGGCATGATCCATAACGGTGGGCAACGGGAATCATTGTCATAGCTTTCTAGTCCGGTTCCACATGATGGAGACTCATCCATGTTGAAGCGGCATAAATCAGGGATAGCGTGTCCTAGCACGTTGTTCATACGGCGGTGCACACTGAAGACACAACCATGCTTCATGAATGGCAGGCCTTCGGTGTCATGCACGGAAGGTGGCATCTGCTTCACAATGGGGTAGCTGTCCCCAATGAAAAGAGAGTATTCTCCAAGAGTGTTCCTCAGCACCCACATAACATCACAGGGGTCGACCTCCGCGCCGTTCATCTGGTACACGCAGCATCTCAGATCTGGACATATGGTGACATACATGGTCAAGGTCCATGCATAATAATGTTGTGCTCAAATATGTCGGTCAGTAATATTGTGCAGCAAATAGTACTAGTCCAGTATAGAGGAAGTAAAATAACCGGCTTATTATATATAGCCACTCTTGGCTACATGCATGAGATAGTAAGACATGGAAAAACAAAAATGGTGGGAGCTAGTGGGTTCAAGTCTTCAAGGGCCTAGCTAGCTATACGCATCCTCCAAGGTAAAAAGTACTAGTACTACTAGTAATTAGTACTACAATGAAAGAGAAGGCGAGAGGGTTAAAAACATCTAATACTAAATTGTAGTACTAGTACAATAAACATGTCCCAGTCAAGAAAAGAAAATAACTAACAAGTACTACTACTCTAACACACAACAATGAGAAAATGGAATAGCTGGGTAGATGGTGACAGTCCAATCGTGGTAGATCGTGCGACCATGTTGCACATCAGTGGTACCATGGGTAACAACCGCTAAGATAGTTGATCCCAATATGCCAAAGTTAGCTACAAGGTTCTAGGTTAGACTGAATCGCGGATGCAAATGCACATCCAGGATCGTCGATCTTATTTTGATCGGGGGATGATTGGTCCCTGCAAAATAATGGAGTACTGTTAGGGATGAAAATGACGGTTTGTGCATTCCATTTGTAATCTCCCGTACTGTAGGATGGCAACCAGATGAAACAAGTCCCCTGGCTTGTCACCGCGAAGATGCGGCCTACACGGCAAATGGCATCTTCGAACATGTAGGGGTACAAATCTGCCACGACCAACATGTGCCAGCCTCCGCCGTTACTGTCTTTTGTATTGATGGCAATCCTTATGTCAAACACAGTGATGAGATAGTAATCATCGTTGCCGTGTCTCTTTGACAGAGGGTCCACATTTGCTATCTTCTTCAATCTCATGTATTCTGAATATAGTCATACGTGCTTATGGAAAAGAACTTGCATGACATCTTTTGTCCTACCCTCCCGTGGTAGCGGGGTACTAATGGAAACTAAGGGATATTAAGGCCTTCTTTTAATAGAGTACCGGACCAAAGCATTAGCACTTAGTGAATACATGAACTCCTCAAACTACGATCATCACTGGGAGTGGTCCCGACTATTGTCACTCCGGGGTTGCTGGATCATAACACATAGTAGGTGACTATAACTTGCAATATAGGATCAAGAACACAAATATATTCATGAAAATACAATAGGTTCAAATCTGAAATCATGGCACTCGGGCCCTAGTGACAAGCATTAGGCATAGCAAAGTCATAGCAACATCAATCTTAGAACATGGTGGATACTAGGGATCAAACCCTAAAAAACTAACTCGATTACATGGTAAATCTCATCCAACCCATCACCGTCCAGCAAACCTGCGATAGGATTACTCACGCACGGCGGTGAGCATCATGGAATTGGTGATGGAGGATGGTTAATGATGACGATGGCGACGAATTCCCCTCTCCGGAGCCCCGAACGGACTCCAGATCTGCTCTCCCGAGGAAGAACAAGGCTTGGCGGTGGCTCTGCATCATAAAACGCGATGAATCCTTCTCTCTAATTTTGTCTCCCTGAACATGAATATATGGAGTTGGAGTTGAGGTCGGTGGAGGTCCAGGGGGCGCACAAGGTCGAAGGGCACACCCCAAGGGGGTGTGCTCCCCCCCACCCTTGTGGCCAGGGTCTGGGCCCCCTTAACTTGATTTTTTTGCCAATATTTTTTATTAATTCCAAAACTTATCTCCATGAAGTTTCAGGACATTCCGAGAAATTTTTATTTTGCGTAAAAATAACACCATGGCAATTCTGCTGAAAACAACGTCAGTCCGGGTTAGTTCCATTCAAATCATGCAAGTTAGAGTCCAAAACAAGGGCAAAAGAGTTCGGAAAAATAGATACGACGGAGACGTATCAACTCCCCCAAGCTAGACCCATTGTTTGTCCTCAAGCAATTCAGTTGACAAACTGAAAGTGATAAAGAAAAACTTTTGCAAACTCTGTTTGATCTTGTTGTTGCAAATATGTAAAGCCAGCATTCAAGTTTCACGAAATATCATGAACTAAACATATTCACAATAACATTTAGGTCTCACATTTACTAATATCAATGACATAATCAACTAGCGAGTAATAATAATAAATATTGGATGAAAACACTTTCTAAAAACAAGCACGATATGATATAACAAGATGGTATGTCGCTAGCCCTTTTTGAGACTGCAAAACATAAACGCAGAGAACCCCTGAAGATCAAGGACTGACCAGAGATTGTAATTCATGGTAAAAGAGATCCAGTCATAATTATACTCAATATAAATTAATAACAATGCATACAAATGACAGTGGTGCTCTCTAACTGGTGCTTTTTATAAGAGGACGATGACTCAACAATAAGAGTAAATAGATAGGCCCTACGCAGAGGGAAGCATGGATTTGCGAGGTGCCAGAGCTCGAGTTTTGAAATAGAGGTAAATAATATTTTGAGCGCCATGCTTTCATTGTCAACATAACAACTAAGAGATCTCGGTATCTTCCATGCTACATACATTATAGGCGGTTCCCAAAAAGAACGGTAAAGTTTATACCCCCCACCACCAACAAGCACACTCCACGGCTTGTCCGAAACAACGGGTACCGTCCAACTAACAACAATCCTAGGGGAGTTTTGTTTGTAATTATTTTTGACTCGATTTGAGCATGGGACTGGGCATCCCGGTTACTAGCCATTTTCTCGTGAATGATGAGCGGAGTCCACTCATCGTGAGAATAACCCACCTAGCATGGAAGATACCGACAACCCTAGTTGGTACATGAGTGATTCAAGCATATAAAACAGATTATGATTTGAAGGTTTAGAGTTTGGTACATGCAAATTTACTTGGAACGACAGGTAAATACCGCATGTAAGAAGGTATGGTGGACTCATATGGAACAATTTTGGGTTTATGGAAGTGAATGCACAAGCAGTATTCCCGCTTAGTACAAGTGAAGGCTATAAAGAGACTGGGGAGCGACCAACTAGAGAGCGACAATAGTCATAAACATGCATTGAGATTAACCAACATTGAGTGCAAGCATGAGTAGGATATAAATCACCTTGAACATGCATATCATAGAGGCTTGTTGATTTTGTTTCAACTACATGCATGAACATGTGCCAAGTCAAGCCGCTAGAATCATTCAAAGGAGGATACCATCATATCATACTACATCACAATGATTTTGATTTCCATGTTGGCGCGCAAGATAAACCATCATAAGCTCCTAGCTAATTAAGCATGGCATGAGTAATTATAATCTCTAATTTTCATTACAAACATGTGTCATTCATAATAGGCTAAATCAAGAATGATGAACTAATCATATTTACGAAAACAAGATAGGTCGAGTGCATACCAGCTTTCCCTCATCTCAATCATTTCATCATATATCGTCATTATTGCTTTCCACTTACACGACCGAATGGTGTGGATAAATAATAATAGTGCACGTGCATTGGATTAGGCTGGAATCTGCAAACATTAATTCAAACGAGAAGACAAGGTAATCTGGGCTCTTTGTTAGATCAACAATAATGCATATGAGAGCCACTCAACATTTTCATCATGGTCTTCTCCTCTCGACCCCCAAAGAAAAGAAAAGAAATTCAAAGAAACACACTTATATTTTTTGGAATTTTTGTTTTTCTGAAGGAAAAGCAACAAGAACGAGAAAAACTATTTACACGGGAAAGCTCCGAACAAGCAAAAGAAGAACGAGAAATCTTTTTGGGTTTTCTATTAATACTACAGCTAAGCATGCATACAAAGTAAACTAACTACAACTAATATTTTTTTGGTTTTTCTGTTATCTTAAGGTTTCTCAAACACACAAGAAGAAAATGGAAAATAAGTAAACTAACATGGATGATACAATGAAATAGTCTGAACACCGATAACTGAAATGAGTGTATGAACATGAATGTAATATCGGTGAGAAATACGTACTCCCCCAAGCTTAGGCTTTTGGCCTAAGTTGGTCTGCAGCCACGGCTGGCCTGGTGGATATCTAAGGTTGTAGTGGGGGTTGTAGTGAGATGCATCAACTACTGCCTGAAGGGCTACAACATGGAGGCGAGCACCCTCTGTTGTTCTCTCATACTCGTTTGCCTCCTCTCTAGTTATAAAATATCGCCCATTTGCCTGAAAGTTAAAGAAAGCAGGAGCAGGAAGATTAACATGGACGGCGCGCCGTCTATCAAAGATTAGTCGATACTGGAGGAACTATTCATTCCTCTTAAGAAACTGGTAACGAACCATAGCCTCATAATCTAGGAAAGCAGGTGGCAACTCAATGTCATACCCTCTTATGGGTACACCCAAATAATTAGCTAAATGAGTTGCATAAATCCCACGAAATAAATCTCCATCTTTAGCATTAAGGTGTAACCTCCTTGCAATAATAGCCCCCAGATTATATCATTTAACGCCTAACACCGCACGCTCGAGGACACTGAGATCCAAAATGAAAATGTGGCAATGCTCATGTTTACCATTAATGTACTCAAAGAATTCATCCTTGAAACCTACAAGTTCCATAAATTCATCCGACGGCCATTCACATGGCTTCACTTGAGCTTCCCTTGGTGGTTCAGGCTCGAGTTCGCGTATCGCACACCTTGGTGCTTGCTTCCTTGAAGAACCACCTTGGTACATTCTCCTAGACATTTTTCTTTCTCTGAAAAATTTCTGAAATTTTTAGTGACTCAAAATAAAAGTGAACCAAACTTGATAAAATTGTTAGCAACTACTCCCACAAGTGCCTAGTGGCTATATCATGCATCAAAACTACTTTGGACCACATAAATTTGGCGTGCAAGCTCAAGAACAGGGTCACCACAGCAGCAAAAATTTGCAATAAATAAAGCACTAGAACAAAAACTAATTGGACCATTAGAGGAGTCACATACCGAAGAACAATCCCCCAAAGCAGTTTTGTGAATGGAGCTTTGAATAAGGAGGTCCAAAATGGCGGAAAGATGAGCAAGAACACGAGTTTGAGCTATGGAGTGATTTTCTGGAGGAAGAAGGAGTAGATGGGTGCTGGAATATGTGGAGGGGGCCACGTGGGGGCCAAAAGGTCAGGGGCCGCGCCCTAGGGGGTGGGCACGCCCTCCACCCTTGTGTCCAGATGGTGAAGCCCTTTGGTGTGTTCTAAGTTCCAGAAATTCTAAAATATTCTAAAAATAATCATACTAATTTTTCAGGGCATTTGGAGAACTTCTATTTTCGAGACATTTTTTTATTACAAGGATAATTCAGAAAACAGACAAAAAATACTATTTGTGCTTTATTTAATCTAAATAACAAAAAGTAAAAGATGTGTACAAGGAGTTGTGCTTTCTAAATTCATCCATCTCATGCTCATCAAAAGGAATCCATTAACAAGGTTGATCAGGTCTTATTAACAAACTTCTTCCAAATGACATGAAACCGGAGAATTTTTGAATAACACTAGGTTACCTCAACGGGAATATGCATGTCCCCAACAATAAGAATATCATATTACTTTTTGACAATAGGAAGAGGAAATTCAAAACCTCCGATAGTAATAGTTGAAAATTTTCCAGTAGAATTGATACTATGAACTTGAGGTTGTTTCTTCCGAAAGTGTATCATATGTTCACTACCATTAACATGAAAAGTGACATTGCCTTTGTTGCAATCAATAACAGCCCCTGCCGTATTCAAAAAGGGTCTACCAAGGATGATCGACATACTGTCGTCCTCGGGAATATAATGAATAACAAAGTCCGTTAAGATAGTAACATTAGCAACCACAACAGGCACATCCTCACAAATACCGATGGGCATAGCAGTTTATTTATAAGCAATTTGCAAAGAAATTTCAGTAGGTGTCAACTTAATCAATTCAAGTCTACGATACAAAGAGAAAGGCATAACACGAACACCGGCTCCAAGATCACATCAAGCAGTTTTAACATAGTTTCTTTTAATGGAGCATGGTATAGTTGGTACTCCTGGATCTCCAAGTTTCTTTGGTATTCCACCTTTAAAAGTATAATTAGCAAGCATGGTAGAAATTTCAGCTTCTTGTATCTTTCTATTATTAGTAACAATATCTTTCATATACTTGGCATAAGGAGGCATTTTAAGCATATCAGTCAAACACATACACAAAAAGATAGGTCTAATCATTTCAAGAAAGCACTCAAAATCCTCATCATCCTTTTTCTTCGATGGCTTAGGAGGAGAGGGAATGGGTTTCTGAACCCATGGTTCTCTTTCTCTACCATGCTTCCTAGAAACAAAGTCTCTCTTATCATAACGTTGATTCTTTCATTGTGGGTTATCAAGATCAACAGCAGGTTCAATCTCTACATCATTATCATTACTAGGTTGAGCATCAACATGAACATCAACAGTAACATTATCACTAGGTTCATGTTCATCACCAGATTGTCTCTCAGCATCGGAAATAGAAATATTATTGAGATTCTCAGGTGTGTCTATAGCAAGTTCACTAGCATGCAAAGTCCTATCAGTTTTATTTTTATTTTTAGTACTAGGACTAGGTGCATCAGTATTAATTCTCTGAGAATCTTGCTCAACTCTCTAGGATGACCCTCAGGATAAAAAGGTTCCTGGGTCATTTTACCACCTTTATTCATAACCCTAACAACATTATCATTATTCGTATTATTCAACTCATTAAGCAAATCATCCTAAGCTTTAAGCACTTGTTCTACTTGAGTTGTAAACATGGAAGCATGTTTACTAATAAGCTTAAGATCATTAACAGTTCTACTCATATAATCACCCAAGTGGTCAAGCATGTAAGCATTACGTTTCAATTGTCTACTAACATAAGCATTGAAATTTTCTTGTTTAACAATAAAATTATCAAACTCATCCAAGCATTGTCTAGTAGACTTATTATGAGGAATATCACCTTCATCAAATCTACGGAAAGAGTTTACATCTACTACCTGTGTCGGGTTATCAAGACCATGTATTTCTTCAATAGGCGGTAAATTTTTAACATCTTCAACTTTAATACCTTTTTCTTTCATAGATTTCTTTGCTGCTTGCATATCTTCAGGACTGAGAAATAGAATACCCCTTTTCTTCGGAGTTGGCTTCAGAGTTGGTTCAGGAAGTGTCCAATCATTATCATTACTCAATATATTATTCAATAGCAATTCAGCTTACTCAATAGTTCTTTCCCTGAAAACACAACCAACACAACTATCCAGGTGGTCTCAGGAAGCATCGGTTAGTCCATTATAAAACATATAAAGTATTTCATTTTTCTTGAGAGGATGATCAGGCAAAGCATTAAGTAATTGGAGAAGCCTCCCCCAAGCTTGTGGGAGACTCTCTTCTTCAATGTGCACAAAATTAAATATTTCCTTCAAAGCAGCTTGTTTCTTACGAGCATGGAAATATTTTTGAGAGTAGTAGTAAATAATATCCTGGGGACTATGCACACAACCAGGAGCAAGAGAATTAAACCATATATTAGCATCACCCTTTAATGAGAAAGGAAACAACTTAAGAATGTAGTAATAGCGAATTTTTTCCTCATGAGAAAATAGGGTGGCTATATTATTCAACTTAGTAAGATGTGCCACAACAGTTTCAGATTCATAACCATGCAAAGAATCAGATTCAACCAAAGTAATTAACTCAGGATCGACAGAGAATTCATAATCCTTATCAGTAACAAATATAGGTAAAGTAGCAAAAACGGGATCATATTTCATTCTAGCATTCAAGGATTTTTCTTTCAACTTAGCTAACAATTTCTTAAGATCGTCTCTATCATTGAAAGCAAAAAAAAGTCTCTAGCAGTTCCTCCATCCATAACATAACCCTCAGGTACAACAGGCAATTCATATCTAGGGGGAGAATCATAATCTTCAGTTTCAGTAATTTCATTCTCTATAACCCTAGCAAGTTGTTCATCAAGAAATTCACCTAGTGGCACAATATTATCAAGCATGGAAGTAGTATCATCATAAGCATCATGCATAGCAGAAGTGGCATCATCAATAACATGCGACATATCAGAATCAATAGCAGGTGTAGGTGTCCCAAGTTTACTCAAAGCAGAAGGTGAATCAAGTGCAGATCTAGATGGCAGTTCCTTACCTTCCCTCGTAGTTGAGGGAAAAATCTTGGTTCTTCGATCTTTCAAATTCTTCATAGTGATCAACAGATAGAAATCCCAAGTGACTCAAAGAATAGAGCTATGCTCCCCGGCAACGGCGCTAGAAAAAGGTCTTAATAACCCACAAGTATAGGGGATCGCAACAATTTTTGAGGGTAGAATATTCAACCCAAATTTATTGATTCGACACAAGGGAAGCTAAAGAATATTCTCAAGTATTAGCAGCTCAGTTGTCAATTCAACCACACCTAAAAGACTTAATATCTGCAGCAAAGTATTTAGTAGCAAAGTAGTATGGAAGTAGCGGTAACAGTGGCAAAAGTAATAGTAGCAGTTTTGTAGCAATCGTAACAGTGGCAAAGGAAAAGTAATAAAGCAAAGATCAATATGTGAAAAGCTTGTAGGCAATGGATCAATGATGGATAATTATGTCGGATGGCATTCATCATGCAACGGTCATAACATAGGGTGACACAGAACTAGCTCCAATTCATCAATATAATGTAGGCATGTATTCCGAATATAGCCATACGTGCTTATGGAAAAGAACTTGCATGACATATTTTGTCCTACCCTCCCGTGGCAGCGGGGTCCTAATGGAAAATAAGGTATATTAAGCCCTCCTTCTAATAGAGTACCGGACCAAAGCATTAGCACTTAGTGAATACATGAACTCCTCAAACTACGGTCATCACCGGGATTGGTCCCGACTATTGTCACTCCGGGGTTGCCGGATCATAACACGTAGTAGGTGACTATAACTTGCAATATCGGATCAAGAACACAAATATATTCATGAAAACATAATAGGTTCATATCTGAAATCATGGTACTCGGGCCCTAGTGACAAGCATTAGGCATAACAAAGTCATAGCAACATCAATCTTAGAACATAGTGGATACTAGGGATCAAACCCTAACAAGACTAACTCGATTACATGGTAAATCTCATCCAACCCATCACCGTCCAACAAGACTACGATGGGATTACTCACGCACGGTGGTGAGCATCATGAAATTGGTGATGGAGGATGGTTGATGATGACGATGGCGACGGATTCCCCTCTCCGGAGCCTCGACCGAACTCCAGAACTGCCCTCCCGACGAAGAACAGGGCTTGGCAGCGGCTCCGTATCATAAAGCGATGAATCCTTCTCTCTGATTTTTTCTCCCCGAACATGAATATATGGAGTTGGAGTTGTGGTCGATGGACGTCCAGGGGACCCACAAGGTCAAAGGGCGCGCCCCCACCCTTGTGGCCAGGGTGTGGGCCCCCTTCACTTGATTATTTCACCAATATTTTTTATTAATTCCAAAACTTAACTCCGTGAAGTTTCAGGACATTTCGAGAACTTTTTATTCTGCACAAAAATAACACCATGGCAATTCTGCTGAAAACAACATCAGTCCAGGTTAGTTCCATTCAAATCATGCAAGTTAGAGTCCAAAGGGCAAAATAGTTTGGAAAAGTAGATACGACGGAGACGTATCAGTGGAAGCGGAGAAATTACGGGATGGAATAAGTAAGTAGTATATAGAATATAAACTACATGATCAAACTCCATGACTGACCTGCTCATCGGACAAAATCCGACTACCTCTCAACGTCGGCAACTCTAGTGGAGTCAACGTGCAACCATGGCCAGGAGCGGTGGACTTTTCGATGGATTTTCCCATAGAATAACGTTCTGCTCGAGTACGCATGGAAGACCAACAAGCATGGCCTTTCCCCAATCCTGTTTAAGAACCATCTTAAAATAGTTGGTGCAGGAAGCACCGAGTCTTGTGGCGGTGAGGATGTCGGAGAGGCGTGCGATTTCTCCCAGAGGATCGCCGTCCAAGGTCTCCCAACCCTGACGAGGAGGAAAACCGCCTGGTGAATCCATGGGAGCAGCGACGAACTAACTTGGTCTTTTTGGGGGGAGGGGAACTGGCGAGGAGGAGATAAGAGCGTAACCGCAGGGCATCGTTCCTCCAATAGGAAGTTATGCGGGCATGCATAGCGGTAGTGCCTAGTGCTCCACGATGGTGCAGCTATTATTTACTACATAGTACTGTAGCAGTAGTACTACTACTTTCTCAACTAGTAGTGCGATGTAATGTACTTCGATAGTGCACCAGTTGAATCTCAAGGCCAAGGAGCTACAATTACAAGTGGAGGGTACTACTGTTCTCTAGAACCATCACTGTACTATCAATGCAGGGAAAGTACACCTATGTAGTGCGCAATACCCATGATCTATTCAGGCGCGTAGCTGGCCTACTCAACCGCTCCTCTCACGCACACACTAGCAGCCTATTTCTCAGCAACGGTTACTGCGGGGGCAGAACATTTGAGTTCTTTGATAGTGCAAGACTGGGCTTTTTGCTTCCATTTGTGGAGGTTTAATGGATCTTGTCGTACTTTGTTAGTTTCTTCTTTATGAATGAGATGAGTCAAAGCTTTTGCCTCTGTTTCAAAACAAAAAAAAACATCAAGAGGAATTTCTTTTATAGAGTTTAAAGCCGATAACGGAGCAAAGTCCATGCATGCAACGCCACAAGCGACAAAGTAGTAGCTCTTTACGTACAGAGCCATATTGCATAGTTCCCAATGCCTCACCAGGATTTTTTGGCTCCTCGGGCTTAATTGGGAGGCGCTAGTTTAAATATGGTAGCTGATGAGCACTACAAAAAAATGTCACATCCGCGACATTTTGGGCCGAACGAAAACTTTTTCTGTCATGCTTATGACACTTCTATGATGATAATTGTGACAAAACCTGGTATCATCATAGATGTGGTGGGCTCCTACTTCTATGACAAAAAATCGTGACAGAAAATGGGCTTTTCATCCTGGGCGGGCCGGAGACGCAGCTGCGTGGCATTCTTTGGGCCGTCCATGACGGAAAAAAACCGTGGTAGAAGCGAGGGCGAGGAAAATATCAGGGAGTTCCCGGTTACGGTGGGTGGTCGGGGGCCAAGCTTTGCGTGTTTCTCTTGTACACATACGCGCGTGGGTGCGAGGCGTTGGGCTCCAACTGAACCCGAGTGAGGCGTTCGCTACTGAACGTGAGCGATTGCACTACAGGCTATGCGTTACTGAACCCGAGCGATCGATTGATCTGGCTGTTAACTAAACCCGATCGAGCGATTCCTTTGCTACTGCTGCTAACTAAAGCCGATCGAACCTACTGCCTCCTTCCCCTAATGAACCATGAGCGTTGTAGTAGAGGCCGTTGCCACTGGTGAACAGGACCCAGATCGATCGAGCCAGTTGGGGGTGGATGAACAGGACCCCGCGGAGGGCTGGATGAACAGGACGACCCCATGGAGGGCTGGTTGAACAGTAGCCGGTGGAGGGCTGGATGAACAGTAGTACGTGGAGGGGTGGTTGAATAGGACCCAGTGGAGAGGGCTGGTTGAACAGTAGCCGGTGGAGGAGCGGTGGAGGCTGGATGAACTGGAGCCTATGGATGAACAGTCGCAGGTGGAGGCTGGAGGAGGTTGACGGTGGATGAACAGTAGCTTCCGGAGGCTAGAGGAGGTCGACGGTGGAGATGAACAGTAGCCCGCGGAGTCCCGTTTTGCGGTACGCCACACCCCTCCCGATGAACAGAACCCCCATTTTGACCGTAGCGCTCCAACACAAGTCTGTTTCCTCCGTTTTGCGGTACGCCACACCCCTCCCTATTAACAGGACCTCGTTTCGACCATAGGCACTCGAACACAAGTCTATTTCCTCTGTTTTGCAGTACGCCGGACCCCTCCTAATGAACAGGATCCTATTTCGATTGTAGGCGGTCGAACACAAGGTTGTTTCCTCCGTTCTGCGATACGCCAGGCCTCGTTTCAATCGGTTGTTCCGTCCAAGCCGGTGTCCTCCCGATGAACACAACGACGCAGTTTCTCCATTCCGACCTAGCCGGTTGGCTGCCAATGAGGAGGACGCCATCACTACCTCTCCATGTACACGAGCCCTTGCCGTACGTATGCGCGAGTAGGCGTTCAAGACCTCGCTCGTATGTACGTACGTGGCCGTGTTTACTTTCTTGCACCCTGGCTGTACATACATGTACATGGTACGTGCGTGCCTCTACTACGACACGTGCGCACCTCTTCTACGACATATGCCCTTCCTTACTCGGACACGGTTCATTGCTGCAACTTGCAGACATACCGATCGACCAGTATGTACGTACACGTTTGCGACTAGAATGACAATGCTATGTATGCTTTAACCAGATGGGTCTCCACTGTCAGGCACTTCCTGGCATGCTAAGATGTAGCTGGTGGGTCTCTATAGTCAGGGGGGAAACATTTTTTCATGAAATACGGTGGCCCGTCTGGTAGGTCCCCGCTGTCAGGTGGAGGAATAATTATTTTACGCGTAATAAGGTTGCACTTTCTTGCTGTGGCCGTGGACCCAGCTGTCAGCCTCTCCACGTACAGTACTCTTCCGATGGAAGTCGTTCCTTGACCACATTGACCACGCCGCGCCAAGAGCACCAAGGCGGTGGACGACGGTGAGGCCTAGGAAGGGGACGACGCGGAGCCGGGGAAGACATGGCAGTGGATGCCCACACGGAGAGGAGTACGAGGGTTGACGGGTTCGGCTGCGGTGTGAGGATCCTGTCATCGCAGAATAATAGGGGTTGTGGGTGAGTAGAGGGATGGCCTGGCCAGAGGTTGGAGTAGGGTGGGACGGTCAGGTTTGCACGGCAGCAGAGCCGGCCACCGGAGTCAGGAGCAGGCGGCACGACCGACGCTCGTTTCGGCGGCTGGAGCAAGAAGACTAGAGGGTGAAGAAGCACTACAGCCGTAGGATGGACATCGTACGGTCACTGGAGCGAGAATCGATCATATTGACTAACTTGACAAAGCCCTCGTCTGCATCAACTTAGTAGGCCCACAAGTCAGCGTCCCACTATGGTGGGTCCCAGCTAGTAGGGGGAGTCTTCATTTTTTGTGCATAATAAGGAGACACTTCCTTGCGTGCGAAGATACAGCTGGTGGGTCCAAGCTGTCAGTGAAGGCAATGTTTTTTTGCAAAATACAGAGGCCCTTCCGGTGGGTCCCTGCAGTCAGGTGGAGGAATAATTATGTTACGCGTAATAAGGTTGCACTTCCTTGCTGCGGCCATGGACCCAGCTATCAGCCTCTCCACGTACAGTACTCTTCCGACGGAAGTCGTTCCTTGACCACAGTGACCACACCGCGCCGAGAGCGCCAAGGAAGTGGACGACGGCGAGGCCTAGGAAGGGGATGACGTGGAGCCGGGGAAGACGCTGCAGTGGGTGCCCACGCGGAGAGGAATACGAGGGTTGACTGGTTCGGCTGCGGTGTGAGGCTGCCGTCGCCACAGAATAACAGTCGTTGTGGGTGAGTAGAGGGATGGCTTGGCCAAAGGTTGAAGTAGGGTGGGGCGGTGAGGCTCACATGGTAGCAAAGCCATCCACCGAAGGCAGGAGCAGGCGGCACGACCAGCGCTGGTTTGGGCAGCTGGAACAAGAAGACCTGAGGTTGAAGAAGCACTACAGCTGTTGGATGGACATCGTACGGTTATTGGAGCTAGAATCCTTCATATTGACTAAGTTGACAAAGTCCTCCGTCCACGTCAACTTAGTGGTCCCACAACTCAGCCTCCCACTATGGTGGGTCCCAGCTAGCAGGGGGTATTTATTTTTTGTGCGGAATAAGGAGGTACTTCCTTGCGTGAGAAGATACAGCTGGTGGGTCCGAGCTGTCAGCGAGGGGAATGTTTTTTTGCGAAATACAAAGGGCCTTCCGATGGGTCCTAGCTGTCAGGTAGAGGAATCATTATTTGCGCGTAATAAGGAGGCATTTGCTTGCGTGCGGTCATGGACCCAGCTGTCAGCCTCTCCTCATACAGTCCACTTCCAATGGATGTCGTTCGTTGACCATGTTGACCACACCGCAACGAGAGCACCAGGGCGATGGACGATGGCGAGGCCTAGGAAGGGAATAACACGGAGCCAGGGAATACTCAATAGTTGTTTCCCACTCGGCGAGGAGTACGAGGGTTTACTGGTTCGTCTGCCGTCGCCAGAGAATAACAGCAGGTGTGGGTTAGTAGAGGGATGGTTGGGCCAGCGATGGGAGTACCATGGGTCGGTGAGGCCTGCGCAGCAGCACAGCCGGCCACGGGAGGAGGGAGCAGGCAATCCCGCCGGCGCTTGTTTGAGCGGCTAGAGCAGGAAGAGCAGAGATTGAAGAAGCACGACGGCCGTTGGATGGACATCCAACAGTCATTGCTCTTGTGTGTTGACTAAGTTGACACGGTGTTGCTTGTGCGTCAACCTTTTTTTATGAAAGCATACGCGTCAACTTTTAGTAGGCGCACAAGTCATCCTCAAATGTGTGGAAAACAACATACAACCCATCTGCCATTATTTCTAATAATTTACAGCCCATTAGCTAATTCTTAAGGATATTTTGGAGCCCATATTCTTTTTGTTAGCATTACAGCCCATATTGTGGCCGCGGTTAAAAATTATATGATATTTAGTATATTTCGGTGCGGTCAATTGTTTTTAATCCCAAAATTTTGAATCACATTCAAACTAGTTTGAAAAATAAATTTATATAAATATAAAATCCAAATAATTATCGACGCATACAAATCAATGGAATTTAATATCATGAAATGAAAAAAATGAAACAAATTCCTGGTTTGATGTGTTTTAAAAATGTATAGCTCATTTCTCATTACTGATAGCCCATTTTCTGGGCAAGCAGAATGAAACTCTCCTCGTCTTGTAAGATTTGTAGCCCAGCAGGGCTGTCAAAGCAAGGAGGCCTCGGTTGGGTATTTCTTTAAAAAAGTAGAACTGGGCTAGCCATTCTCAGCAAGAAAAAAACACAACTGGTCTCATGGTGTGGTAAACATAAATAAAACCCTGGCTAGACGGGCCATAGGCTGTGCACAACCCCGTTGTTACCCTGATCTGACTCTAAAACTAATATAAAAATAACAACTGCTTGTTCTTTAAAAAAAGAGTAAATAACAACTACACGACCTGCTGGGTTCTTGGTGTCAGCCGCTCGTTGTGTAATTCTCTCGTTTATTGACTACGTTGACAATGGCGTGGTTCCCAGATGCCCAACAATTAGGAGGAACCATTTTTGGGGCTTTTAATAACGAGGCAGTTGCTTGCGTACTGCCATGACCTTGGTGGGTCCCTACTATCGTCCTCTCCACGTATAGTCATCTCCTTGTTCCTCTCGGTTGTTGACGATGTTGAAAATGCAAGAGGGCGGTGCACCGTGCATGGCGAGCTAACCAAGGTGGAGGACGACAGCGAGGCCTCTGACGGAATGAACATGAGCCGTGGAAGATGTGCCGGTCTAGTCACAGGCGGAGGGGGGGTACGAGGGTTGACCTGTTCGGGTGCGGGTGTGTGTTGGGGCTGACATCACCGAAGAATAACAGGACGTGTGGGGGAATAGAGGGAGAGGGTGGCCAACGTTGGAGGGTACGGTAGGGCGATGGATGTGCAGCCAGCCGTGGGAGGCGGGAGAAGGCGAAACCGATGGGGTAGTTTGGTTTGGACAGCTGGAGGAAGAAGACAAGAGATAGAAGATACACTATAGATGTTGGATGCCAATCCAATGAATGCTAGGCAGAATCGTTTGTTGACTAGCTAGTAAGTCGACACCACCTTGGATAGGCTTTTTTTCTCGTGGGTCCTAAATGTCAGAATCCAAATCTATCACGGTCATGCAGCCTTTCTTATGAAAATTTATAGCCCATTTGGTGTGCTAGTTCGAAATAAGTTTGTGGGTGCTGGTGGGGGCTAAACACTTGGGTTCTGTAATGCACAGTGATCCAAGCAGCCGACGAGAGTGATGTTATTTCCCTTGGTTGAGATTTGTTACAATATTTCACTCTTAATTAAACGAATGACAAGCCATTTGCCTTGTTTCGAAGAAAATATGACAGTCACAACCGAGTTGAAAAGGGCAATAACATCTAACTCTAGCTTACAAACTGTACAAAAGCATGAGGGTTAATTGTTCATCAGTTAGACAAAACCCAGATTGAAAAGGGCAACAACATCTAACTCCATCACTATTTTTGGCAGTCACAGTCAAATGGATCCGCCAGGTCCATAGAATGAACATCCTGGGTTGTAAAATTTACTGGATTATGACTACAAGATGTTGTAAATAGAAGCCCGACACGTTTAGAAGCCCTTTTGTCCACCTAAAACTCCTTTTTTTGCTCTTCGATATACCCATTCGTCAAAACCATGCTGCTGATGAACTTAAGCCTGATGGACAATAGTAACCTCACATTCAGCAGGAAGAATGTGACAAATCTGGTGTTTGCATGGTTGGCTACATATCGTTCAGCGTTATTGTCTTCAATCAAATGTCATGAGAAGTAAGAAAATCCCGGTGCTTACGAATCCACCGATTGGTTATAACTTTCTTACCCCATCATGTTGCCTAAATAGACATGAAGATTGAAAATAGTTAAGGTCTAAAAAAAGAGTGTCGAAAGAGCAACAACTGAACGGTTAGTTCTAGTACACTATATGCGGGCTTCCAATGTGCGTGAGATTATCACCTTTATATACAACTTCTCCAGACATGGAAAGCATTGCAGCAAGCCAATAATCTTGTTCAGATCAAAACTATTCATTTGGATACATAAGATCTTGACAGAATCGAGCACCATTGATAGGCTATCCATGGAGAAACTCTTCATTGAGCATAGAACATAATATAAGTACAAAATGTGTACTCCAAGATGATATAAAACTTATGCCAAGAAATTTAAAATGCAGCTTATGATTACAAGTGTAGATGATAATATACAGTACCTGAATAACTGTGGAGCCAAACATGATCTTGAAATGAGCACAATGATCATGTATTACACCCAAGGTCTCCAGTTTAGGCGCAGAGACGACAGTTATTTGTGATGGTGAATAACTAAGAATCAAGGATCAACCTTTGAAGTGAATGGGCATCTTGGATGATGAGTTTCCCTCCGTCAAAATAAATTCCAGTTCTTACAAGGTTAGGCGACTTTATTTGGAGACAACCGATTGTATCTTTGAAAACAAGCACCAAGCACTCCAGGGTAGGGCAACTGGAGTGGATGATGTTGTGCAATGAGGCCTCCAATATACGAACTCGCACAAGTGAAAGTTTTTTGAGAAATGGGATTCGAAGGTTTAGTACCAGATTGTCTGGTAGGTAGCACAGCGCAAAGGTGGCGGTGTGGAGAGAGGAGGAAAGCCACGAGGTGGACATCGGTGTTGAGGGAACAAGTACATGGCGTTCGATATCTGGTAGGTGATTTCCTAGGGAATAGTAGAACTCAAGCAAGTGTAGTTCTATGAATTCAGGGGATTTCAGCCAGGCGTCCACCATGTAGGGCATGGTATGCTTGCTCAGGTAGCATGACGGGATGTAGAGGCTTTGAACGGAGCCCTGGTGGGAGGAGATGATGGCTCTGGGGAGTTCAAAATCATTAAAGACAGATAGCTGACGATAGTCGAGATTAAGGTGCGCGGCGCGCCATAGAGGGCACCACCGAATTGAGAGGACTTGGGTGTGGCTGCAATCCTTGGTGGGGAGAAGCAAAATGATATCCCCAAGGGTGGCGTCCGGTAGATCTCTGATGCGGTCCACCCGAGATTCTACGGGTTCCTGCGATCCGGTGGGGGCGGGCTCGCCGCTTCTCCCCGCACTACCAAGTGTGGGATCTACAACAGGCATCACCGCTGGTGGGAGCCTCATCTTCTTGGCGCTGGGGGTTAGCCGACTCCATTTTCCTCGAGAGTGTCGCGTCGATCTCATGGATTTGAGAATACTAATGAATGATGATCCTAGTTGTAGTGCGAGGGAAGAAGAAGGGGAGCTGGGTTTTTTCTGTAATAGTGAGGAAGAAGGGGAGCTGGGGTTTCTGTAGGAGTGAGGTGAGGAATTTGGGGGTACGAGTGGAGCGAGCTTGATGTGAGGTGGGTGGGAGTGAGGAGGAAGAAGAGCACCCAGTTTTTTGGGGGCGGTGTGTTGTGTAGTGCCTCTCATTAAGTAAATATATGGGCTTTTGAATTGATTTTATTATTTACTAGCGTGGTGGGCTGTTTTGTCTTGGGCCTAGAGAAACAATTACTACTTGTACAGTGGAGACACTCTACAGCTACCTAGAAAAACAATTACTACTAGTACAATGGATACAGTACCGCTTTTGGCTCCTCCGTGGTCATCAAAACGTCTCCTTCTACTGAATGTCGTTTTAATTTTGTTCACTGACATGAGGGCCATGCAGCGCACGGGCCCAAATTCCATCCACCAAATTAGAAGGAAGTATGCAGGCAGAGAGTCATCCTGGTCGTAGTGCGGAAGTAACGAGCCATCATATCACAAAACCCCACCTCCCCGAAGTCAAAGTTTGACAGATGAAGCAACCATCATTTCACTCTTTGCTGAATCCCCTTCTCCCTCACTGTCTTCAAGAAAGCCAACACTCACATTTTCCACTGTTGTTCTCTCCCAACGAAGGGAAGGTAAGCGGATCTATGTTGTTGGTATATTTCGTTCAGAAAAAAAAGAACTTTTGCAAAGCAGTAACCGATCCTCACTCTTTTTTTTCTTTCATTGTCATTGCGATTGTGTTTTCCTTTCATTGGTCTCCTAGTATTCTTCAGTTTCTTGATGGACGAAGGAGAACTAGGCAAAGATCTGTCGATGTTGGACCAGCCACGGGAGGCTGATCCCCACGAGACAGAGAGCTCCAAGAAGATGGAGGCAGCCACCGAGCCGGCCCTAGTTACGCTCACGGCCACTACTGAGATGGTCAACGCCCCATTTGAGGTTACAACCCCCGTGGCTCTGTAGGAACAGCTTTCCCCCTTCGAGGATATGTCCTCCCCGATGAGCTGCCCAAGGTGATTTTCTTCTTTGCCGATCTCGATTGTTGTTTTTCATCTAAGTATGTGGTGATAAATAATGCAAAATTTTATTAGATTCGATGCCATGCTACCTTCCCTATCGTGCATACTTTTGACTCTACATAGTGGTTTAAATAACTTGTATTTTTTATATTGGAAAGTAATTCAAAATTTATTGCTATTTCAATTACAACCTTGATGCAGACAAGGATTGTGTGGTTGTACATGTCACTCGCTATGAGGCGGATGACATGAATATACGCACTGGGAAAACAGAGTTCTTAGGCTATTGGATCCTCGAAGCCATTTGTACTTATACAAATGTTAAGATGTATTCCAGCCTCACTGTTGTCGGGCGTGTTGTCCAGGGTGTACTGAAGCACAAGAAGTTCCAATCTACTCCTTCATTTGTAAGGCATACTGTTCTTGTCAAGCTTACAAGGGAAGATGACATGGCATGCCTCCACAAACAAGTTTATGAGTGGCAAGGCCACAAGGTTTTCTTCAGGAAGGTTCACAGGTTTGAGCTGCTGCCGGACGTCCTCGGCGATGTTCATGGCAAGGTCTGTCTTGTGTCCATCCCAAATTAGATTGAGGCATGAAATAGTTTCCCCAACTAGTGTTTAATAGTAGTTTGGATTGTGTCTAATTATCCGAACCTTGCCTATTATTGAGCCCTCTGGGCTAGTACTCTGTTTGAATCCGTCTATGGGAACTACTGCTACTTTTGTGTGCCCATGACTCATGTGAGAACCATCCTAATTGTTGTCAAAACAAATGCGTCCTCACTAGTTTTTTCATGAATACAGCATCGTAAGACATAAGTTGTCATGGTTTATCATACGATCAACGTGTGCTTGATGAAATAGAGTACTCGTTCAAGAACTGTGCGCTGACATATACATAGGGTACATAACGCTGGTTAAGTACTTGTAAACACTGTTGGTGCTACCCCACTTGTAAGCAATTGTGAAAAACATGACACATTGGCTCAACTCGCTTCAACGCTAGAAAAGTCAGTTATCGACCAACTAACAATCAATAATTTGTTGCCTGACATATAAGCAACTGCATATCTTGTTACAGTGGTCCATGCAGTTAACTGAGGCCACAACGTAAATTCCAAACGTTCACACGCTAGTCCAGCGTTCATGTGGAACATTCACATTAAACTTGGCTTTATAAAATACTTGAAAAGCATAAGTTAAGCAATTTTATACATCTCAATGATTCATAGAAGATAACAAACATATACTAGTTCATAGCAAAAGACAAAGTTGTGAGAAGGTTTACAAATCAGGAATAATCAAGCAAGGCTTCTATGAGCAAAGGGCCTCCCTAGGCAGGCTTTAATTTCCTGGAGTTCATTCTGGTTTTTCTTGTTGTCACCATCTAGGGTTAGGTTCTCTCATTCTAGAATAACCAATTATAATTGTGTTCTTAGTTGGAATGCTGAACTAAACCACGTAGTGTACTGACCATCTGAACTTCTTGTGCAGTTCCACTAAATTTAAGCAGCGCTATTTGCAGAAATAAGCAGACCACAATGCCTCTTGTCCGCGCACCTGTCCAAAAAACCTCTATGTACCCGTGCCAGCTAGTCCTCATCCGTGGATGAACTAGGAGAAAGTGCATTCCCTACTAGGATGCAATTGTTTTCGCTCGTCCCTACACTGCAATCAGGAACTAAAACATATGAATCAACTTCTTTTAGATTGCGTTGGTCATTCTACCTAGTTACTATCAATGTAGAAATACCTGGATGCTAGGTGGTTAGACGATGGCAGCAAGGGATAGCCATCTCATTTTGCGCAGTTGTACTAAAGCTGAGGTGTGTACTTTTGATTGCGCGGATAGAAACGATACGGACACAGGCATCCCTATTTGCGCAAATACGAAACACGATTATTTAAACTGTGATAGTTATTTGCAGTCGCATATGATTAACAACATCATCTATTGCGCTATAATTGGCACTACATTGACAGTATGAAAGTGCCCTTAAGTAGCATCACATCACATCAATACTACCACTAGATTAACATGCAGAACAATAGCATTAGTATTACTGTCTGGAGAGTAGCACATGGTCAGTTAATGTGCAATCAAATTTGTGCAGTTCCACTGGGATGAGGCAATATTAGCGGTGTGAGATTTAAGTGTAACTGCAAAAACATAATTCATGGGAATAAAGCAAGACGGATGCACTTCATAAAATGGTGATGGCATTTCTTCAATTATTCGACGTCACTAGACCATTACTTAATTGTGACATTAGGTGGCGTTGCTTAATGCTGCATGTGATTTTACATTAACGGTAGCGATATGGGCGTAGGGACAGCAGGGGCATAAAGTGGTGATGCAGATGTCGTTGCCGGGAGCGGCAAACACTCAGTCAGCATGTCTTCATTTGTCCCATTTTTTGTCTCCTCGACGAAATTTTCCTATGTGAGAACAGGAAATTTAGAATTGCTCGTTCTCATTTGCATTTTCCCCCAACACCCCTCACTTTCTTTCCATTTTCGACCAAGTGACTGGTCCACTTCCCCCCCCATCCTTCGCCTCTTCGCCTTTTCAACCAAGAGACCGTTTGGGTAGCTAGTATCTATTACTTTTCCCCGTTTCCTCTTAAAACCAAGTCCTAGATTCATGCTACAACTTTTCTAGTTTCTTCCCTATTTGAACCAATTCTTAGATTCGACTGTATGAACTAGCTTTACCTCTAATAATAGTAAAAGTCTAGTGGCTTTGGAACAGCCGACGGAAGTAGAAAAAGATCCACATGCAGCCACGTGTGGAGCTGGGGTAGTAGAGCAAGGCAGGTTTCAAATGAATACATACCTGAGGGTCGTCGACATCTGGCAAAGATGGCGTCGGAGGCCGCATCTTGGCCAGAATACCGGAGGGAGGAAGAAGGAGTCGAAGGACCTCCCGAGCCAGTGCTGTTTCAGAGAGAATGGCACGACCGCTGATCGGGATGCATGAGCAATTGTTGGTCTCCTCCCTCGCCGCCGATGACTGCGTGAAGGATGCACCTACACCCCTGCCCCAGTCGAGGTGGTCCGGCCGGATTTGTGACCAGCCGTGAACAGAGAGAGTTTGGCCACCTATGTCTTGCTGAGATCTAGAGAGCATTAGAGAGTGAAAGAGAGGAACCCTAGTAAAGCAAGCGCCTAGGCTCCTGCATACATATATATTTGAGTGATTTTGTTGTACCAGCCATTGTTAAATTGAATGTGTGCAAACCACTATTTTCATTTAAAGTTCAAGTAAAAATAAAACTCGATCAATAACGTGCCACCGTGTCCAGGACGCATAATACTGTATCATTCACATGCGGTCCCCGACCCTCCATCAAGTTGAAAACTAGACTAGTCAAATGTCAATTGGGATGCCTCTTTGTAAACAAATGCGCTCCTAGCTTAAAAAATGCACTCCTACATGTACCCGCGAGTGGGTGTGAGAGAACTAGTGCGTGTGTGCACCGCTTCTCTTTGTGAGAGTACAATATACTATGCCCTAAGAACGTTCGCCACAAATGTAATAGTATAAGTGTGTGACGTGTGAGTTAAAATAAAATGTGCATGACGTCTTTTATTTTTTTAGAGGTTCTGAGGGTAGAGTGTGAATAGCACATATGTGTGTCATGTCTACCTATAAACGGTGGGTGCAAGAGGACTCGGGAGAGTCGTGACTCGTGAAGATGCGTGTGTGCGTGAGAAAGAGGGGGCATGTATTAATGCAATGCATGTGTCCGTAAATCATATCTGGCAAACGTTCGCCAAAAGCCGTTTCCAAACAAACGCCGTAAGAACCGTTAGATCGGCATCCGACAGTGTCAGTTTTGCCATATCATTTAACAGAAAGCCACACCTCCTACACACAAATCTTCCATGTGAGTGTTAGCAGCCGCCGTATGCTCCTCCCTCCGTTCCAAAATGTAGCGCATATAGCTTTATTGAAAATTCGAAACTCGTAAACTTTTACCGAGTTTTCGTATACCAAAATGCACATATAGAATACCCAGTATATATCCTATCATTCATCTTCGAGAGGTAACTATAAAGATGAGGGGGGGGGAGTGTACAAAGAAACACCGTCGTATGACCTGCAGCAATTTCAACCATCCTTTGGTGTGGAGGAATATCATAGGAACTCTATATGATATGATTTTTATAGGATTTTTTCCTTTAGAGCCAATTGGTTCATAGGAATAGATTCATGTACTCCACATTTTAAAGCAAAATAAACATGATATCATTTTTATAGCTTTAGAGCCACTTGGTTCATATGAATGGATTCCTATACACCCACAATTTCAAAGGAAAATAAACATTAGCATATATTCAATACAAAATTTCCTATGATGTGAACCAAATGACATCTCTTTTCTACTCCCTCCTCATAGGAATTGAGATACATGTCATCTCTAGATTCATTAGAAAAGTTCCTATGATGTGAACCAAATGACATATCTTTTCCAATCCCTACTCATAGGAATTGAGAGACATGTCATCTCTTTCCCTACAAGTTCCATGTATACATCTTCTCTATGCCTAAATAGCTAGTACAACCCACTAGTAGCTTTTTTCATGGACATGGATGCAAGTCATAAATCACATTGTTTTTGTACTCTATGCATGCAAGCACCACATCATCAATTTGTGCATGTTACTCATAAGTTATTTCTTACATTAGATTTTGTATTGACAATGTATGTGTTGGTCACGTGCACACATATGTAGTTCACATTCACATTTTTGTTAGAAATGTCATTCTTTTAACTGCAATTCATTTTTTCTCTTTGTATTACATATTTATTTTAAGCATACATTCACTTCACATTAGTTATAGTTGCTTTTGGAGGAACTTTTATGCATTATTTTAAGTAGCAAATTTCACGCGGCTGCTGGTATATCAAAATGCAGGGCCCATGCCTCATTTCCTTTCGGTCGAACCTACGTCCACAATGTTTTGTACTACGTATATCTCCATTGGTCCCCGAACCCAAAATGCTGCCTCGTTCCCGTAAAACCAAGCGGCCCACCCGTGTTAAGGCGTCGACTCGAACTCAATCCCTTTCTTGTTTACTACTCCATGGCCCCACATGCCATAGTACTCCTACAAACCCTACCCGCCACAGGCATCACGGTTTTTTCAAGAGGACAAGGGAGAAGCGGATTTGTAGTGGAGGCTCCAACCCTAGGGTGCCCTTGGTAGCTGCCGCAGGCATAATTGGTTTTCTCTTTTCTTTATGCTCTTACGCCCTAGAGTGAAATGATGGTTGCTTCTTCCGTCCAGCTTAATGCGGGAAAGGTGGGGCTTTGTGATTTGACCCCTCAACGCTCATTTACTACTACTGCGGTGCTACGACCGGGGTGCCTCCAAGTCCAACCGCTGCTCCGAACTATAATTTGGTGCATTGCACGTGGAACAAGACAGTGGATGAGCCACATGTCGGCCAAATGGGCCATGTTAAGTGTGTCGTCATTTCGTGTACGGACTGACCTTGCTTGAATTGCTACGCCAACACGACAGGAGCAACCTACGACTTGGTTTTGCTCCTTGGTGAATCCTGATTATAATGATCTAAAAATATAGTACTCCCTACATCTCGGTTTATAGGGCTTGCATGTAGTTCTAGGTCATCCATTTGACTAAGTAAATATGATTTACTATGTCACAAAAAGTATATCATTGGATTCTTAATCGGATGTAGTTTCTAAACATATATTGTTCATCACATAGTACTATATAGCTAGTTGAATTCTCAATGTAGAACGACGTGCATGCCCTATAAACCGAGACAGAGGAAGTAGTAAAAATGAGGCGATTTTACCGAGCGGTGGGCGGGGGTGCATGGCCTGTCATGCGGTCCCACGTGTCATGATGTACCAAGGCAGTGCGCGTCTCTCTTGAGACAGAACAATGACAGAAGCAATACGTGGTTTTCTTGAAGGAAGGAGATGATGGCGAAACGGATTCAGCGAAGAGTGAAATAATGGTTGCTTCGTCTATCTGGGAAGCTGCGGCATTGTGATTTGACGTCTCATTGCTCATTACTATTACTGGGGCGCTACGACTGGGGTGCGTCCCCCGCTATTCTGCACTGTTATTGGGTGCATGACACGTCGACCCGGTTGCTATATGTCCCACGTGTCAGCAACAGGAAGTACAAAATTAATGAAAGCGAGCGTCTCTACTCTTTTAGTATGACACAGGAGTACACGACACGGCTTGGTTTTTGCTGCTTCGCTGATCCATCGATACAAACCCGGATTGAAAAAGGCGAGGGTGGGTCTTCTCCTGTGCGGCAGGCAGGGGAGTTTGGCATAGTCTGTTCAAGGCAATGAGGCAGGAAGGGAAACAAGCAAATAAAGGTTGAGCGACTTAGTTTTGGGAAAATCCGATTTTACGGAGTACTTACCCACTATGGAGATAGTACTACATACTACTCCCTCCTTTCCGGTTTATAGGGCTCATCAAAAAATTCGTCTGGATTTCGAGGGGCATTACATCACCCGATGCAAGCAGTATCAAGAGAAAACGCACCAATGCATGTAGAAGTTCATGAAAATTTAGTGGTCATGCATGCATTCATTGTAATTAATGCATCAGTAAACATAACTTCTTGAGAAAAATGAGGGTACTAATTACTTGTGCAAACTACGAAATTAATTCCACCATTCACCATCTACCTTGGTTGGAGAGATTTTGAAATTGAGCCATAAACCGGAAAGGAGGGAGTAGTAACATAGCCTAGGGTTGCTTGCTGCACCATGGACTCCAAGGAAATTGTTGTAGCACTACTACTCCTACTAGTAAAAGACATATATTTCAAACAATATGATAATATCTCTAACCAAGGTAGGGACGAGGAGTAATGGAGGGAGTAGTAAAAATTTCTCCTCATCCTACGAGCCACCGTGTGCGTGAGCGAGGGAGCGGGCGTAGCCACCGCGCCCGTGGGAGGGGGAGATGGTGTACTAAGCAAGATTCTCCTCGTTCTGCGAGTTGGCGGGACACATCCAAAGTAATACTACGTACAGGGCATCTCCAGTGTATAGAGCCTTGCCTCTAAGGTAGGCCCCGCATGGTTTGCCTCTTATCAAATGGAGAAAGCACAATGTATAGAGACTCTAACTAGCCTCTGAGGTGGGTCCTAGCAGAAATTAAAAAAGTTTTGATTAGCAACACATTTTTCCAATTAGTACTATTTCTCTTGTACTCCTACTTTCTTATGCTTCCTAAGGCTGACAATTGGGACCAGATGGATTGTTACATTGTTAGAGGCATCCTCTAAGGTTAGATGCGATGCTAGCCAATTTTTTGTTAGAGGTAGTTCATGTAATGTATAGAGGCCTACCTTTAAGAGCAGAGAGGGCTTAGAGGAAAGAAAAAGCATACATTGTGGATGCCCTAAGTGCCTACTTTCTGGTCTATATGACTCAATTTAAAATCCAGAATGCATCCATAATAGATGTTGAGTGGTGGAATAAGTTTGTTACTTCCATAGTTTGCAAAAGTACTGAGCATGTGACATGGTGAAAGAAGGGAGTACGATACCACTAGTACTACATTTCTTTTGGAAGAGTTGTAGTAGTCCCTCCCATTCACATGTTCACATTTCAAGCTTCAATAAAAACGTTGCACACAAGGATTAAGAGAAACCTCAGCAATGCATGTACTCCCTCAATCCATATAGGGTAGAAAATGCGTTTTGGAGGCTAACTTTGACCACATGTTCGAGCAATAATGTGACATCCAACTTACACAAATCTTACCATCAAATCCGTACATGGTCATTATACTAATAACACAAGCAATCGCTTCAATTAGTACATAGATAAGGTAGTAAACACTCACTATCTAGTAGGAGTAGTACTAGTAGTACTCTACACTACTACTACTATGACGCCATCCTACTATGTCCCGGCAGAAGACCACAGACATCGATTATTCGTTCATATTTAAATTTGTTTTCACATAGCAAAATATCCATGAAAACAACACATGGCAAAATTTCATGGTTAACGACAGATTTGAATGAGCTGGGAGGGGTGGGGCTGGGAGGAGTTGTTTGGATCTTGCCGGGGGTAGCCAAAATAATGGCGACCCTTTTGCCCACCCGTGCCTTTGCCACTGATGAACAAGGAAGAGCTCGGGTGCTCATGCATCTTCGAGCGCGCGCGTTGGAGACGAGCTCACACGAGTTGTGCTTTTTTTGTCCCACCACGCCGTCCGAACCGGCTGTAGACCGACCGGCGACCCGCAAATTACGCCATCTAACCGTAGCCGCACACATTCTGACAGCAACTCAATCAACCGGACGAAATTCATGCAAACACGGCGATATTTCATATAAAAAATGTCGGAATTCATATAAAATACTGGATTTTCATACAAACATGATGGATTTCTTTACATTCAAATCAACTAAGCGGTGCTAGTCCTGAACAACACATGTATAGTAATACATAGCCTACATGGTCGCCGCGGAGGCCTCCTGTGACGCCCCTGATTCAATCGTACACTAATCATGCACACAAACGTGTACGATCAAGATCAGGGACTCACGGGAAGATATCACAACACAACTCTAAAAACATAAATAAGTCATACAAGCATCATAATACAAGCCAGGGGCCTCGAAGGCTCGAATACAAGTGCTCGATGATAGATGAGTCAGCGGAAGCAACAATATATGAGTACAGACATAAATTAAACAAGTTTGCCTTAAGAAGGCTAGCACAAACTAGGATACAGATCGAAAGAGGCGCATGCCTCCTGCCTGGGATCCTCCTAACTACTCCTGGTCGTCGCCAGCGGCCTACATGTAGTAGTAGGCACCTCCAGAGTAGTAGTCATCGTCGACGGTGGCGTCTGGCTCCAGGGCTCCAGCATCTGGTTGCGACAACCAGGTAGAAAGGAAAGGGGGAAAAGGGGGAGAAAAGCAACCGTGAGTACTCATCCAAAGTACTCGCAAGCAAGGAGCTACACTACATATGCATGGGTATATGTGTAAAGGGCCATATCAGTGGACTGAACTGCAGAATGCCAGAATAAGAGGGGGATAGCTAGTCCTATTGAAGACTACGCTTCTCGCAGCCTCTGTCTTGCACCATGTAGAAGAGAGTAGACTGAAGTCCTCCAAGTAGCATCGTATAGCATAATCCTACCCGGCGATCCTCTCCTCGTCGCCCTGGAGAGCGATCACCGGGTTGTATCTGGCACTTGGAAGGGTGTGTTTTATTAAGTATCCGGTTCTAATTGTCATAAGGTCAAGGTACAACTCCAAGTCGTCCTGTTACCAAAGATCACGGCTATTCGAATAGATTAACTTCCCTGCAGGGGTGCACCACATAACCCAACATGCTCGATCCCATTTGGCCGGACACACTTTCCTGGGTCATGCCCAGCCTCGGAAGATCAACACATCGCAGCCCCACCTAGGCCTAACAGAGAGGTCAGCACGTCGGTCTAACTCCTATGGCGCAGGGGTCTGGGCCCATCGCCCATTGCACACCTGCACGTTGCGTGGGCGGCCGCAAGCAGAACTGGCCCCCTTAATACAAGAGCAGGCTTACGTTCCAATCCGGCGCGCGCCGCTCAATCGCTGACGTCTAGAAGGCTTCGGCTGATACCACGACGTCGAGTGCCCATATCTTTCCCACGTAGTTGGTTAGTGCATATAGACCAAATGGCCAGACTCAGATCAAATACCAAGATCTCGTTAAGCGTGTTATTATGAAGCAACCGCGGACGCCGACCAGAGCCAGGCCCACCTCTCGCCTAGGTGGTCTCAACCTGCCATGTCGCTCCGCCACAAAGATCCACACAAAGGGCCGTCGGGACAAAGGTCCTTTCAGCCCCCAATCCGTGAATCACTCGCGGGTACTCCTCGAGCGAACCCGAGTTTAGTCACCATCTGTATAGTATGTATATATGTATAATATATACCCGTGATCACCTCTCGAGTGATCACGGCCCAATAGTATAGCAAGGCAGACTGACAAGAATGTAGGGCCAATGATGATAAACTAGCATCCTATACTAAGCATTTAGGATTGCAGGTAAGGTATCAATGACTGTAGCAACAATGACAGGCTATGCATCAGAATAGGATTATCGGAAAGCAGTAACATGCTACACTACTCTAATGCAAGCAGTATAGAGAAGAATAGGCGATATCTGGTGATCAAGGGGGGGCTTTCCTGGTTGCTCTGGCAAGAAGGAGGGGTCGTCAACTCCGTAGTCGAACTGGGGGTCACCGGCAGCCATCGGGGTCTACCGGAAAGAAGTAACGAAGGGGGAACACAATAATAACAGAGCAATCAAAGCATCACAAAGCGTAACATGGCAATACGCAGTGCTAGAGGTGACCTAACATAGTAGGAGGTGTTACCGGTGAAGGGGGAAAACATCCGGGAATGTTTCCCCAGGTTTAACATTTTCGGACAGACGAATCGGAGGGGAAAAGTTCCATGTTCGCTATGCTAGGAGTGTGTGGCGGACGAACGAATATTTTAATCTGAGCTACGGTATATTTTATATTAATTTTAAAAGGATTTAACCATTTTCAAGAATTAACAGAATTAATTAAATTAGAAAGTGTAGTTATGACGTCAGCATGATGTCAGAGTGATGTCAGCGGTCAACTAGTCAGTTGACCTGGTCAAACTGGCGTGTGGGTCCCACTGTCATTGACTGTTTATTAACAATTAACTAATCAAGGTTAATTAGTTCTAACCAATGATTAGGTTAATCTAACAGAATTAATTAAGTTAACTAATTCATTAATTAACTAATTAATTATCTATTTATTAATATTTTTAATGTATTTTTATTTATTTATTTTTTAAACGTTCCAGTGGGCCCCGCGCGTCATAGGCACAGGGGGCCTTGTGGGCATACGGGCAGGCGGGCGAAGCCACAACTCTGCCCGATAGCGAGGCGAGGCTGGACGGGGCTCCAGCGGGCGCGGCCAGCGTGGCATCGGCCGTGGTAGGTGGAGCAAGGGGGAGCTGGCAGCAAACGGTGCCGGCGAAGGGTAGCGCCGGCGGAGGGTGGTGACGGCGGTCGGTGGAGGCTGCGGCTCCAGCGAGCACGCGCGGAAGGCTAGGCGGGCGCGCGTGGAGGGAGGGGCCGGGGGCCGCAGAGGCCGGTGTGCTGCATCGACTGGCG
>NC_041393.1:340186325-340309653 GCF_002162155.2 Triticum dicoccoides
AGGCGATGCAGGGGAGGAGATCCGGCGAGGAAGCAGTCCGGCGAGGCATCAGGGATCAGCTCCGGTTCCGATCCAGATTGGAACGAGGGGGGTCCGACGGAGGGGCTCGGTGGAGCGACGCTGGAGGAGCTGCAGGGCGGAGGCGGCGGTCCTTGGGCGTGGTGCGCGTAGAAAGAAGGGGATCGAACAGGGGCGCCCCTCCTCTGCACATGTACGTGTGTGTGTCGTGTGTGTGCGGGAGGCGGCGCTGGGAGGTAGACGAGGGAGTGAGGGGAGACGGGTTCGTGGGGGAAGTGGGGTTCGGCTTGGCTAGGGTTTTCCCCAGGGGGGTTATGGAGAGGATTAGAGGAGTGGGGTGGGCTGGTTGGGTTAGTGGCTGGCCGGCTGGGCCGTTTGGCCCAGTTGGCTAGGGGTTCTCTTCTTTTATCTTTTGTTTTCTGTTTTGTATTGTCCTTTTCTTTTATTTAATTCTCTTTTCTATTTTAATTCATTTTATGTATTTAGGTTTTTTTATAAAAGCATGGTTCCCTGACCATAAATACCTTAGCATTTATTTGCACACTTCGAACATTTTAATTTAATATTTTAAAAACTTTTGTTGTTTGCCTCTAATTCAAATTTGAATTCGAATCGTTTTGAACTAACGCGAGATTTGTCAATAGTAATTGGGGTGACATGGCATCATTACGAGGGGGGTTACTGTAGCTCAATTACCCGAGCGTCACAATTCTCCTCCACTACAAGAAATCTCGTCCCGAGATTTAAGAGGTGGTGAAGGGGGAAAGGTTTTGGTTACGAATCTAGCGGGTCTTCTCATCCCGGCTTGCCTTCGCGAAGAAGTTGATCCCTGTCGTTGATGTCTTCATTTTTCTACTTCAGGGCATCATGATGAAGTCGTCATCCTTTCTTCGGAGTTTTCATCGTACTTACGAATAATGATAATGGGTAACTCGAAGGAACGGAACCCTGCATGGTGGCTTATCCGGTATATAACATTAGGGAAGGTGGCGAAAAGTAACTCTCGAATTGAAATTTAAGCAATTATCGAGAGCAAAGTAAGAAGGTGCAAATTAGAAGTTTCAAGCGCATGGGCAATCATTCGTTGCCTGAAACATGGCGTGAAAGGGGCTCAAAGCAACGGAAATAAGTATTGTGTCTGATACCAGTATTGATGATCTCTTGAAAGGTGGCTCGTGAATTACATACGAGGCCACGCGCGAGGAATAACTTTGAAGATAGGGGTATACAGGACAGTCAGGTTTCGATCCTGGGACCTGTGGGTTATGGACCCAGCATGTGGGTTAAAGGTAGAAAGGGCGGTGATATTTTGCACAGTCATGATAACAAGGCAAGTCAGAGGATAGCCTATCAATTATGTCGGCTACGTCGGTACCAAGGACAAGGGACAAAGAGAACCATTTTCCTGCTCGTTGAATGAGGCGGACCAATAGGCAAAGTTCTCGTCCATCGGTGGCTACCAGAATGTCATCAACAATTGTAACAGGGTCTCACTGACAGAGTTGTACATCGAGGTGTTTGCCTATGTTGGGAATTATTTCTGCTTAGATCATATAATTCGCAAGAAAGGTCAAACAAAATAATGGAATGGAAAAGGTGATCATCAGATTAAACAGAACAATGGAAAGGAAAACGTGTTTAAACACTTATTTCAGTGGTATATCCTTCCCCAAGGACAAGCGGAGCATGATATCCATGACAGGATAGAAAGTAGAAAACCATTTAGGTAAGGGGGAAGTAATCTCATGATATTACCCAACGGTGTTAGGATAAATGATAAAGAAAATTTAGCATTGTGATCCAAATGCTCTCATTGAAAATCGGATTACCACAGACATGCTTCGAGATAGCATCGACATGGTCTTCAAGCAAAGGTCAGACCTTGGATACAAGAAGGATCCATCAGGAACAACTTGTAGAATAAGTCTTACAATTTTCCCCTGGAAGAATGACTAACCCTGCCAAAAAGGAAACTATAACAATAGGTCCTCCGGCCAGGTGTGCTAGGCATGACATCACCTTACCGGGTCATATGAAGACCAATGTGATAACTCTTGGAAATATGTCCCAACCATCATATCTGACCAAGATTCAGATCTGATTGGTGTCAGGATACCTCAGACTTAGGATGACTGAGAGTTCTTGAAACAATAGTTCATCATTAAACCAAGGAGGGGAGAGAAGGTGGTTGATGGGCTCAGCGACAATTCATCGAGAATTCCAAACGGATGGATTTCCACAATAATGTGAACAAGAAGATGACACTTGTCAATTCAAATGATATAATGTTGTATTCTCTAGGAAACATACACCATCAATCATTAGTTGAAAGGTGTGCCCAAAATATGACCTTAGGCAGCAAGATCAATGTTAGAGTTACGATTCAATAACCAATAGTCTAAGAACGAACTGTTGATCGTTAACTTCAAAGCAATAGGGTTGCTAGAAGTACAGAACTCAAACAACATCGTTAGCATATTGGTATCCTGGTTAAAAACAACACGGGGACCAAGGAAGAATGGTGATGGTGAGAAGTATCATCATACCGAGATTTTCTAAGAGGTGGAGCAATCTTCACAACATTCTTGACAGAAAAGACAGTAATACTTCAAGGCAAAGAAGAACAATGCTGGGTAGCAAGGAACTCAAGGTATAACGCAAAACATGAACGAGTTTGTGTTGAACGGAAGGCAATAAAGTGGTCAATGATAAAACAATTCATCGAGGGCAAGGATGGTATTTCTCATCATGAATTCAATTGATATCCTGGAAGAGCTCGGAATGCTGATGATGATCATGACACATTTGTCTAGAGATCTCATGAAGATGTAATCGATCGGTGATGACATCAAGTTGAAGGAATGATGAAGCGAAAGGTTGTTGGAACCATGGGTACGACACAAACTCGAAATCAAGCTTGCTGTTCAAGGCGAAATGATACAACAAGGAGGATCGACGTAAGGTTAGTTCATCGTCAAAAATTGTAATCCGGGAAGGACCAGGTAGCACAGTTAATATTTAGCACAATAATGATATAGCCGAGCAGGCTAGGAATGACAAATCGAGTACAAACTCATAAGCAAGAAGAATACTAAGAGTTGTTTAGTTGTGGTGCGGACTCGACTCAGTTATCGGTGTCCTTGAGGGATTAATAACTCAGAGCCTGTGAAAAATTTGGAATTGATGAGAATGTAGTACTTGACGAAGAACTCATAAGAGGTTATGCAGTTCCATGATAATCTCGAGATACTAGGGGGTAATATTCGACGACAGATCAAAATAGAGATTGGATTGGGGTATTGCTCTATAGAAGACAAGTGCTTAAACTTGCACGAGAAATGGTATTTAAAGGAGAACATGGCCAGAACCACGATTGCAAAACGCCAGATCCCAGATATAAGATGAACTTATACCAAGGGAATAATTAATTTAAGAGAAGCTTTAATGATAAGATCTACATCGTGTCCATGGGCATGAACACAAAGTTCAAGGTCGACTCCCACTTCTTTAATGCATAACCTTTCATTCACTTTTAGTCTTCAAAGAAATTGTAGGGTAGAAAATTATCTGGTAAAACACAAGAAGGGTACAACTTGTGAAAACTTTCGGGTTCATACGGTTTTAGGGAAGGTATAGGTTCAACCCATCGGGGCATCTTAGGAACATATAATGCGCACTTCAGGAGTAAATAACACAAGCTCGAAAGCAGAGCATCGTTGGCCCATTCAGAGAATAGGATTTACCATTGGCATTATGTATCAGGGAAAGAACTTACAACGTGATTGAATATGAAGAAGGTTGTCGGATAAAATCCAACAAAGGAATTGATGGTACACAAAGGACCTGATGTGAGTATCGGTACTCAAGCAGAAGAGGAAAGAATGCAAATGCAATAGGTTATGGAATCATCTGAATAATTCGAAGCTTAAATGCAAAGGAATTATGATTCCAAATCAAAGGATCAGAAGCAGATGCTCTGATCAAGGATGGATAAGTTGAATAGACTTAGGGGCACAATCGATGGTAATCTGATTGGACGAGAACCAGCTCATGTTCGAAAGATGTCTGAGCCGGAAATATAATTTAAAAGGATCAACTGATGATTGCGTGCGTTCGCACTCATGTTGAATCCATAGGATCAAAATCATAATGACAAGAGATGCCAATAAGATTACAAGACTTATGGAATTAACCATAATGCAAGCAAGCAAGAATATCAAGAGCAAGAGGATGCTCAGGATTTTTGGAAGATCGAATGGTATTTCAAAAACTTTTGTGAAACACATGAACAACTGGGAAAGAGCAGATACTCGATAAGTGCGAGGAATTATCCGTAAGGGTATTCATGTGGCAAGAACTGTAAAGAAGGAAGCTCAAAGGATTCTTGGAACAACGGAGAGCGGTTAGGGGTATCTTGTATTAACAAGATCAACTTGGAATAAAATTAAGAATGAAGGGTGTAAGTATTTATCCATAGGGATAAATCAGTGGTAGGTAATTGTAAGAGCAACGAGCACAAAGTCTTGAGAACATCAAAGAGTATCTTCGAAATCCTTCGGTGCAGCAAGCGATCATCTGGAGTAAGGGGCTCTCTGGGAGAAAGTATTTTACGAGAACCTAGAGTCAGAGTTAGCAAAATCATTTAAACCCGAATAGAAGAGAGTTCAGAGACCCAGAGTAAAGATCGAGGAGTAAAAGATCCTACTACCACCCAATGGCGACATGTGCCCGTAAGACACACAGCCATGTTAGTAAAAGTTTTGCAATGTCTAGACTCGACTTCGGCCAAGGAGTGTGGAAGGGGAATTCCTACAGGCAGTCGGCTCTGATACCAACTTGTGACGCCCCCGATTCAATCGTACACTAATCATGCACGCAAACGTGTACGATCAAGATCAGGGACTCATGGGAAGATATCAAAACACAACTCTAAAAACATAAATAAGTCATACAAGCATCATAATACAAGCCAGGGGCCCTGAAGACTCGAATACAAGTGCTCGATCATAGACAAGTCAGCGGAAGCAACAATATCTGAGTACAGACATAAATTAAGCAAGTTTGCCTTAAGAAGGCTAGCACAAACTGGGATACAGATCGAAAGAGGCGCAGGCCTCCTGCCTGGGATCCTCCTAACTACTCCTGGTCGTCGCCAGCGGCCTGCACGTAGTAGTAGGCACCTCCAGAGTAGTAGTCGTCGTCAACGGTGGCGTCTGGCTCCAGGGCTCCAGCATCTGGTTGCGACAACCAGGTAGAAAGGAAAGGGGGAAAAGGGGGAGAAAAGCAACCGTGAGTACTCATCCAAAGTACTCGCAAGCAAGGAGCTACACTACATGGGTATATGTGTAAAGGGCCATATCAGTGGACTGAACTGTAGAATGCCAGAATAAGAGGGGGATAGCTAGTCCTATCAAAGACTACGCTTCTGGCAGCCTCCGTCTTGCAGCATATAGAAGAGAGTAGACTGAAGTCCTCCAAGTAGCATCGTATAGCATAATCCTACCCGGCGATCCTCTCCTTGTCGCCCTGTTAGAGAGCGATCACCGGGTTGTATCTGGCACTTGGAAGGGTGTGTTTTATTAAGTATCCGGTTCTAGTGTCATAAGGTCAAGGTACAACTCCAAGTCGTCCTGTTACCGAAGATCACGGCTATTCGAATAGATTAACTTCCCTGCAGGGGTGCACCACATAACCCAACACGCTCGATCCCATTTGGCCATACACACTTTCCTGGGTCATGCCCGGCCTCGGAAGATCAACACGTCGCAGCCCCACCTAGGCCTAACAGAGAGGTCAGCATGCCGGTCTAACTCCTATGGCGCAGGGGTCTGGGCCCATCGCCCATTGCACACCTGCATGTTGCGTGGGCGGCCGAAAGCAGAACTAGCCCCCTTAATACAAGAGCAGGCTTACGTTCCAATCCGGCGCGTGCCGCTCAGTCCCTGACGTCTAGAAGGCTTCGGCTGATACCACGACTTCGAGTGCCCATATCTTTCCCACGTAGTTGGTTAGTGCGTATAGACCAAATGGCCAGACTCAGATCAAATACCAAGATCTCGTTAAGCGTGTTATTATGAAGCAACCGCGGACGCCGACCAGGGCCAGGCCCACCTCTCGCCTAGGTGGTCTCAACCTGCCGTGTCGCTCCGCCACAAAGATCCACACAGAGGGCCGTCGGGACAAAGGTCCTTTCAGCCCACAATCCGTGAATCACTCGCGGGTACTCCTCGAGCCAACCCAACTTTAGTCACCATCTGTATAGTATGTATATATGTATAATATATACCCATGATCACCTCCCGAGTGATCAAGGCCCAATAGTATAGCAAGGCAGACTGACAAGAATGTAGGGCCAATGATGATAAACTAGCATCCTATACTAAGCATTTAGGATTGCAGGTAAGGTATCAATGACTGTAGCAACAATGACAGGTTATGCATCAGAATAGGATTACCGGAAAGCAGTAACATGCTACACTACTCTAATGCAAGCAGTATAGAGAAGAATAGGCGATATCTAGTGATCAAAGGGGGGCTTGCCTGGTTGCTCTGGCAAGAAGGAGGGGTCGTCAACTCCGTAGTCGAACTAGGGGTCACTGGCAGCCATCGGGCTCTACCGGAAAGAAGAAACGGAGGGGGAACACAATAAATAACAGAGCAATCAAAGCATCACAAATCGTAACATGGCAATATGCGGTGCTAGAGATGACCTAACATAGTAGGAGGTGTTACCGGTGAAGGGGGAAAACATCCGGGAATGTTTCCCCAGGTTTAGCATTTTCAGACAGACGAATTGGAGGGGAAAAGTTCCATGTTCGCTACGCTACGAGTGTGTGGCGGACGGACGGAGGGTGTAACCAGATTCGTCTCGTTGTTCTGAGCAACTTTCATGTACAAAGTATTTTAATCTGAGCTACGGTATATTTTATATTAATTTTAAAAGGATTTAATCATTTTCTAGAATTAACAGAATTAATTAAATTAGAAAATGTAGTTATGACGTCAGCATGATGTCAGAGTGATGTCAGCGGTCAACTAGTCAGTTGACCTGGTCAAAGTGGCGTGTGGGTCCCACTGTCATTGAGTGTTTATTAACAATTAACTAATCAAGGTTAATTAGTTCTAACCAATGATTAGGTTAATCTAACAGAATTAATTAAGTTAACTAATTCATTAATTAACTAATTAATTATCTATTTATTATTATTTTTAATGTATTTATTTTTATTTATTTTTTAAAACGTTCCAGGGGTGGGCCCCACGCGTCATAGGCACAGGGGGCCTTGTGGGCATACGGGCAGGCGGGCGAACCCACAGCCCTGCCCGATAGCGAGGCGAGGCTGGATGGGGCTCCAGCGGGCGCGGCCAGCGTGGCATCGGCCGCGGTAGGTGGAGCGAGTGCGAGCTGGCAGCGAACGGTGCCGGCGAAGGGCGGCACCAGCGGAGGGTGGTGACGGCGGTCGGTGGAGGCTGCGGCTCCAGCGAGCACGCGCGGAAGGCTAGGCGGGCGCGCGTGGAGGGAGGGGCCGGGGGCCGCAGAGGCCGGTGTGCTGCGTTGACTGGCGGAGGCGCGGCCGAAGCCGACCGGGGGGGGGTGACGGCATGGCCGACGCGGTAGTGCACGTACGCGCGTTAAACCTCGAGCAGAGGCAAGGAAGAGGGAGGAGGAGGCCTCACCGCGGGGGCGTAGGGTACGGGCAGCAGGGGGGTCGAGGAGGCGGACGGGGACGAGGCGACGCAGGGGAGGAGATCCGGCGAGGAAGCAGTCCGGCGAGGCATTAGGGATCAGCTCCGGTTCCGATCCAGATCGGAACGAGGGGGGTCCGACGGAGGGGCTCGGTGGAGCGACGCTGGAGGAGCTGCAGGGCGGAGGCGGCGGTCCTTGGGCGCGGTGCGCGTAGAAAGAAGGGGATCGAACAGGGGCGCCCCTCCTCTGCACATCTACGTGTGTGTGTCATGTGTGTGCGGGAGACGGCGCTGGGAGGTAGACAAGGGAGTAAGGGGAGACGAGTTCGTGGGGGAAGTGGGGTTCGGTTGGGCTAGGGTTTTCCCCAGGGGGGTTATGGAGAGGAGTGGGGTGGGCTGGTTGGGTTAGTGGCTGGCCGGCTGGGCCGTTTGGCCCAGTTGGCCAGGGGTTCTCTTCTTTTATCTTTTGTTTTCTGTTTTGTATTTTCCTTTTCTTTTATTTAATTCTCTTTTCTATTTTAATTCATTTTATGTATTTAGGTTTTTTTTATAAAAGCATTGTTCCCTGACCATAAATACCTTAGCATTTATTTGCACACTTCGAACATTTTAATTTAATATTTTAAAAACTTTTGTTGTTTGCCTCTAATTCAAATTTGAATTCGAATCGTTTTTAACTAACGCGAGATTTGTCAATAGTAATTGGGGTGACATGGCATCATTACGAGGGGGGTTACTGTAGCTCAATTACCCGAGCGTCACACCTCCCATGTTCTACTTCTCCTTGATGATGGCGGCAAACTCAGAGGTGCTGGCCACCGGCTCGTCACTCTCCGTGCACCCGGCTTCTGTCTCTGCTGGCATGGCATGGTCACAGGCACGGGAGTCTCGTCCAGAGAAACGGGAGACGCGGTCACACACACGGAAGGCGTGGTACGAGGCGCCGGTGTGGCCAGCAGGGACGACGCCCGTGCTCGTCGTCGTGCCGGCGTGGAGCAGCTCACCGCTCCTCATCGAGCTGGCCTGGAGCAGCGAGTTGCTAAACTGCGCACCGGCTTGGGGCGGCAACTGGATCCGTCGGGCTAGGGGAGGGAGGTGGATCACCGAGCTGCATAGCTCGTATCTTGCGGGCTCGGCGGGCCACCCAGCCGGCTTGGATGCCGGATAACTACTTGTCGTAAGCCATTGTAAGAGTGGACAAAATGGTGAAGGTGGAGATAGGGGAGGGGCGGAGGTGTGCGATTCTTGGACGGAGTCTGGCCTTGTTTAAATAGGAGAATATATAGACGGTGAATGGGAGGAGCTCGGCTGGCGTTGCGTTTAATGTCGGCCCGGTCATGAATGGACGTGTGTCCAGAGTGGGTTCCTCGGCTTCCACACGGGTTTCATGGAGGCGTTTTAATGCATCTAGGAGGCATGTTCATCCGGGCGTGCAGTGAGCAGCACCCTCGACTCTGACGTACGACACCACGCTGTTCTTCCACTGACATGTGGGATCATTGTGTTCCTGGCCTGCATGCCAGTGACCCAATGCATGCAGCGCACGGCAGAGGAGCTTTTGGTGGGCTAGGGCGATCAGAAGCGGGCATTTCATAAACCGATGATTGTTCCTTGAGTGTGACATCATCTATTTCATGCAGATAAGCCTACTATATAATGTAAGTAATTTTATAATTTTCATATATACGTTGATAGCCCGTTCGATACGTTGTGATTCATAAAGACCGCCGCAAACATCAATGTTTTGCTTATCACAGATAAGATTAATACCCATAACAATCCACGTCCTTAACAAAGGGTGCATCCACGTAGTTGAGCGTGTGTCTTGCGTCGTGTGCTGTGTGCATGCAGGCGTGCGAGTGTTGCATGTGTGCGTGTGTACGTTTCAGTGTTGCATGCATGTGTGCGTGCGTGTGTTCATGAGTGCATGTGTATGTGTCAGTGTTGCATGCATGCATGCGTGCGTGTGTTCGTGCGAGTGTTGCGTGCATGCATGTGTATGTACGTGTGATTATTGCATGCATGCATGTGGGCGTTGCGGGCGTGTTTGTGCAAATGTGTGATGAGTTTGTATTCACCACAGCGGCTCATGCATGCGTGCAATTAAAATGGTCGGCTCAGCATATCATCACAAGGCGATCCTTGTCCACTGTGGTTAGGGGGCGCGGGATGCCAACTAGAGGTCTCACAACTTCGAATCCCCACCGATCACTAATTTATTGCCATTTCTGTCTTTTATATACGCGCTGACGGGTGGGCCCTATGGTAATGTGCGCTACTGAATGTGGACCATTTGACTGGTCAATTGATCATGTCATCAACAAATTACGGAGCTGTATGGTGAGCCAGTGACCGTATGATCACCATAAATTGTATTTTATTAGCACAGTACAGACACAAACTACCATTTCTTTCTTTCATATACGCACTGATAAGTGGGCCCCACGATTACACCCGCTGATCGTGCAACACTAGTTGCGCCATGTGGAATGTTTAACTGGTCAATTGATGGTGTCATCAACAAAATACGGAGTTGTACGGGTGAGCCAGTGACCGTATAATCACGACATGTATTTTTTTAACACGGTACAGACGCAAGCTCTCATATATACGTGCAAACACTCACTGCGATAAGAGCACACACGTAGACCCTACACCTATTAGCACCTTCGAGAGAGTGAGCCAGCATATGATCTTGAGATTTAACGAAGTCACCTTAGGTGCCTCATAGTCGAGGAGAACGTCTCCTACCACTGAACGCACAATGCCGGAAAATACTGAAATTAATCCAGGATAAATGCGAGCACCAAGACTTTAACTCTCGTGTGCTGGGGAAAGCACTGTCCTCCTAACCATCCAACCACAGGTTGGTTAGCACCACAAAATGTATATGGTGACCATGATGAGCTTATTCTGAAGTCCAGTGACCATATCGTGCTTTCGCTTAAAATACAATGACCGTAAGTGTCGTCAACAAAATACAGAGCACGCATCAAATACAATGTTCGTCAGTGTCATCAACAAAATACGGAGACGTATCGTGAGTTAGATACCGTATGATCACCACGAGAATGTATATGGTGATCGTAATGAGAATATTTTGAAGTCCAGTGAACGTAGAGTGCTTTCGCTTGAAATACAGTGACCATCAGGTGTGAATGTGCGAGTGGCATGCATACTTTTAGAGGGCCGAGAGATAGTTTGTGTATGTGAAACTGGTGTAGAAAGAGGGGGTGTCCGGTGGAGACAAGGAGAGATATGCCTTTCGTTTCTCTTCCCCGTGACTATTATTTTAGGAGAAAATATAAACATTCACAATGTAGAACAAATATTATTGGATGCACCATGAAATTAACTTTCATGTATAATACTGTACTATGTATATGCTTATTTTCTTAGTGGCTGATTGCATGTGGGGTGTGGTGGGCACATCATTTCTAGTTGTGGTGAGTCAACGTGAGGACTCATGGGTCGGTTCCATCCCGTGCCACATTGGTTGGACCAAGACGCATTATACAAAGACCCATGTGGAGGACTCAGCGTACAAAACGAAGCTACTAGGGTCATGGAGGACTCTATCCCCACTGATGATAAAACGACTATATATGATTTGTAGCCCTAGGCCCCAAGTATGTTATAGAAGCCCGGGGGCTAGTTCGTCGATAGTATACACGCATGCACAATGTCTGGTATTCACGTCTACTTTGTACACACCCCTATCACAAATATACAGTACCAGGAGTAGGCTTTTTCCTCAACTGCAAGGGCCCGGACTTGGGTAAAACTTTGCCTCATATAACCATCCAACCTAACAATCAGGGATGTCCTACCGAATGATCTGATGGAATCATATCTGCCAACTACTAAGAGAGAGGTGTGTGGGGGGGGGGCAATGTGTACGAGAGAGGCCTAATGATAATGTGCGTGCAAGAGACACGTAGGCACATATATGTGCCTATAAAGGGCTAGTAGAGACCGCGTTGTGGATATATGAATGTGAGAGAAATAGTGTTTTCCAACTGAGAATAGTGAAAATAGTGGTACATAGTAGTAAGAAAGAGAGATGGAGATATATGGAGAGTGTGTGCGTGAGACACCCCAGCACCCCGGGAGAGATTGTGAGCATGTGTGAGAGGGAAATGCTTATGTATACAAAGTGTGTGCACTTATGCGTTAGATACAGAGATATATAGCGCGTGTGTGAGAAAAGGCCGAGGCATAGTGCATCTACATATAAAAGGCGGTTCTACGCATTAAATTAGAATATAAATGGCATTATTATTTGTGGATGAGATCATGAATTTTGCAATTTCTGTATGAATGAACATCGGTCTATCAGACACCCATACTCTATTGAATTATAGCATGTGCATGTGTTTATTTCATATTATCGATCCATAGAGTGAGAGTGGTTTGATATCCAGACAATGCATTGCTTTTGCAATTCATATATAAACATTCATTAGTGCACTACATGTTGTTAGTGTGAAGCACTTTATACATTTTTCACTTACATGGATACATTCCAAATTGCTAGCTACGAAATAGAATACATGTTGAATTCAACATAAAGGGGGTTTCGAAGATTCAAACTCATAGGAAGTGCATTCATCTATTTGAATCCAAGATAATGGCATTTGCAAATCAGATCTAAAAGGGGGGCATCAATCTTTGTTTTGCGTTTGAACATGCTATATATTCATATGCATGTCTACCTATTTTTTTCCAACCAAGGAGATTATATTCGGAACCATGCATGGACTGAGGTAAGATGCATATTTTTTGATATATACTAGTGTACAATGTATATTCAAATGTACGCCCTCCATTCCAAAATAATCGTAGTTTTAGGATTTTCAAGAGTCAAGATTTGTGAAGTTTGACAAATCATGAATGTTCAATTGAAGAGAACCGAAAACGTTAATGCTACTGCTCCCAAATATTGAAAGAAGCACCAAATAAGACTATGGTCACCCGAACCCGCGCGAGACAATTGTTTGGTGGTGGGAAATTACTATCCCGACTCTGGCCTGTGTAGCCTAACGGCCTGATGTCCAAAGGTCTAAACCGGAGTAGGTTTGTAACTTCACCAAGACGCCAGTACCAACCGCCTCCAAGAAGCATTCATATGTCGTGGGCGCCTAAACACCCATGCGCTCGGCCAAAATCTATCCCATCCACCATTTGGGACACCTAAGATTACTGTCCTACCCCCGACCCGCAATATGTCCAAAATTTTAGATGGGGGTTGAAAGTGCGTTAAGTTGACTAGACGGGGGTGAATAGGCAACTTTTACAAATTCGTCACTGAGGAATTTCAAGGTGAGGAAATTCCTAAGTCACGAACAACAAGTAGCGGAATAAGTACTCAAGCGTAAGCATAACAGAGCAACAACATAGTCATCATGATGAAATGAAAACAAACACAGATTACAGAAAGCGTACACACAGGATAAGCAGGCTGAAGACGATGTGACTGAAGAAATGGGATTGAGGAAATAGAGAAAGTCTTCAGTCAAAGTCTTCAAACAGTAATGATCAGGTTCATCAACACATAAATGAGGAAATGAAAGAGTTGTGGAAATAGAACCAGTAGGCTTGGTGAAGACAATGATTTCGTAGACCAGTTCCAACTGCTGTGACTGTAGTACGTCTGGTTGGACTGGCTAAGTATTTAAACTCGAGGACACACAGTCCCGGACACACAGTCCTCACTGCATTCTCCTTGAGCTAAGATCACATAGACCTCGCCCAAGACTCGTTGTAAGTCTTCACAGGTGACTTCCAAACCTTCATAGACTTGGTCACTCGGCAATCCACAATTCCTCTTGGATGCTCAGACCATGATGCCTAACCGTCTAGAGGATACACAGTCCTGAAAGGTAACAAGCGTCGGTTCCACACAAGAACAATCTCTTCAGTGATGCTCAATCACTTTGGGTTTGTAGGTGTTTGGGTTTGGGTTTTGGGTTTTCCTTACATGATGATTTTCGCTCAAAGTCCTCGGGGGATGGGATGCTCTCAATTGACAAATGTGAGTTTCTCTCGGAGCAGCCAACTAGCTAGTGGTTGTAGGGGGCAGCTATTTGTAGCCTAGGGAGCAGCCCGACATGATAAGACATAAACGCCCTTCAATGATATTACCGTTAGGTGGTAGGATATTTTGGACAGCTGGCGCGTGGCATAGCAACGGTCGGATTTGAGGTTCGAATTCCTCAGGGCTATCATGTTCCTCACCGTGTAGGCAATCCGCACTGGCGAATTCCTAATTCCTCAGTCATAACAAATTCCTCAGAGACCAGAAGATCTTTGTCTCTGTCACTGAAGAAATTAACTAAACTTATATGGGATTTCCAATGGCTTCACTCGAAAGGATTGGGTAGGTGTAGGATTTGGAGATGAGCATCACCTGGAAATCAGTTTCTGTCGGCGTTCTGGGAACGGGGGTCCCAGACTTGCCTGCCTGCAACCTACAGCGTGGCTCAACCAGTGGCCCAGTACGACCCGTCTTCATCAACCAAAGCTCAAGACCCTCGCGAGGGCCAAGCCTCGCTGGGCGGACTATGCAAGGCCTCCTTAGGGGCGGCCTCACCAGGTAGGCTCGCGAGGAGGCGGAGAGATCAAGGTAAGGGGTACCTCGCGAGGTGCCCATGACACAAGCCATGATGATCGAGACCAGGCGGGTGCCAGCCTGCGCAGTGTCCTCGTTTCCTCTTTGGTGTGAAGGAGGCAAGCGCAGGCGCGGAGTACTGAGGCATCAGGCAAAGGTTTCCATATCGGTGCAACAAGACCAAGACCAGCAGAGTGCCAGGACGGAGGTCACCATGGGGCCCAAGACGGCGTCACCACCAGTGCCTTTGGCAGGCGAAGACCACCTTTAGTCAGGATAGCTTGTACTAGTTTTTCCCTTACAAAATGGCCGTTATTGGATCCCTTCCCGCTGAATATTTGGGAAGAGGACCACGGCCTCTATATATAGGGCTAGCCACCAGTGTAGCAAAAAAGGTCAAGTTCATCCACACCACCACCAGAACATCTCTCCTCGTGAGGCTGTTCTTCCTCTGTACTGTTCATCATCAGCCCAAGAGGCAATCCACCACACCACACACTGGATTAGGGTATTACACCACAACGGTGGCCCGAACCAGTAAAAACCTTGTGTCCCTTGTGTTCTTCATCGATCTAGCTTAGAATCACGGCGAGGCTGAGGGCGTGTTTCGGCAGGGAGAGATCTTCATGCGCACCCAGAGTTTGAACCTTAAGGGTTTTGCCGGAACCCGATATCCAACATTTGGCGTGCCAGGTAGGGGTGCGCCAAAATCTTCTTTCCGCTGATCTGCGTCCCATCGCTTCATCGCATCCATGGCAGACGCTCGCCGAGCTCGCGCCGAGTGTCGGGCTGCTCTCGCCGCCTGTGGCACCCAGACAGCTCTCGTCGGCGGGCCTCCTCGTCGTTCTCTGTCGCCTGTCGCCAATGCTGCCACCGGCGCGGCGGGGAACGAGAAGCAAGCATCTTCTCTGCACCCCTCGATGCGGCGGGAAGGCCGCACCGCCACTCCATCGCTGACCCCAGCTGGTTTGTCGTCTCACGCTTGTCGCGCACCCATGGACGCGCGGGCCGCAATAGTCCTGGCATGTGAGCTTTTGCACTACCGACCCGTTGACGACCTCTACGAAGAGTGGCTCGCTCGCATCACCGAGCACGTCAGCGCCGCAGGGGGCTCTCCCACGCCGTCCCTCTCGCTACCTTGCCCTCCGTCATGCATGGGCGACGCGGCTCTGGGAGCGCCTCCACCACCTCTCCCCCAGGATGGCGGCCTGGCTCCAAGTCTTGTGGCTCCTGGACGTGACCCACCGCGTCCAGCACCCGCGCGATAAGAAAGAAGCTGCCAAGAAATTCCTCGACCTCAAGAAGGTGCTGCCGTGCTCCCTGCACCAACACGACAAGACCGCGTCCCTGCACCAGCGCGTCAAGACCCCATGCTGCCCCTGGCGACGGTGCGCGGGAACCATCAAGAGCAAGCCCTGTGTCAGCAAAGGGCTCTGGTGGCTACGACAGTTTGTCATGCCTTCACCACCGAGCTGCACAACATCGCCCGGCCAGGCAAGTTGAAGCCGGATCTGCCTCCTCGCTACGATGGTACTGCCGACCCCGCAGAGTTCCTGCAGCACTACGAGCTGGGCATCGAGGCAGCCAACCGAGACGAAAAGTTCATGGCGAACTGGTTTCACATGGCTCCTAAGTCTGCCTCCCGGCTCGATCTCCTCCTGTGACGAGATGCATAGCCGTTTCATCGCCAACTTCCAGGGCACTCGCGACCGCCCCCCAGCCGCGGGTGACTTTTTCCGCATCAAGCAGCAGCCTAGAGAGACCCTGCAGAAATACATCCAGTGCTTCAACAACGCCCGCCTCAAGATCCCCAAGGTGACGGACGAGGCCATCATCTCAGCATTCTCTGATGGCGTCCGCGAAGTCAAGATGAAGGAGGAGCTCGCCATCCATGAGGAGCTGTGCACATCTCTGGAACTGTTCAACCTGGCAACCAAGTGCGCAAGAGCTGAGGAGGGACGCCTCTCCCTCCTCGAGCTTCCAACTTCTGACCCAGAAGAGAAGAAAGCCAAGGCCAAGTACGTGAAGCGCAAAGGAGCGGCCGTGCTCGCAGCAGAGTCAGACACGAAGTGCGGTAGGGACTAGCCGGAGTCGTCCAAGGGCGGCCAACCGTTCTGCGCCTACCACAACCTCCACACCCACAACACCAACGAGTGCCAAGAGCTCAGGGCCGTTCGAGAAGGACGCTTCGGTCGACGCCCCGAGCGTAATGACCGGGGCTATGGTCGAGGAGGAGGACGAGGCGGAGGAAGATGGGACATTGAGGCCCTCTCCAGGAGTGGCGTGACCGACCTCGTGAGGATCGCTGGCAAGACCAGCCTCGCGAGGGCACCTAGAGGGACCAGCCTCGCAAGGACCGCCCGCAGGGCAACGCGGGCCTTCCTCCTCTGCCGCCACCGCCAAGAAGGAACGACGACCACCACCATGACGAGGGGGCTGGGGGGCTTCCAGGAGCCACGTGCCATCGCTTGCATCTTGGGCAGAGCCCAGGCCCCAGCCTCTCAGCGCATCTTCAAGCAGTTCTCCCGCGAGGTGAATGCAGTCCTCCCCAAGCTCGAGGCCACGCGTCCGCTTAGGTGGTCCAAGTGCGCAATCACCTTCATCTCAGTAGATCAACTCAAGTGTGCGGCTACCGCTGGCGTCCTCGTGATGCTTTGTTCCCTAGTCATTAGCAACATGCAAGTCACTAGGACCCTCATCGATGGCAGCGCAGGGCTCAACGTCCTATCCATAGAGATGTTCAACAACCTCCAAGTGCCATATGATCAACTTCAGCCTACCAAGCCTTTCTCAGGAGTTACTGACGGCTCCACCACCCCGATAGGGCAGGTCCGGCTCCCTGTCACCTTCGAACAGCGCAACAACTAACACACTAAGCTCATCATCTTCGACGTTGCCCACATCCTCCTGCCATACAAGGCCATCATCGGATATCCAACCCTGGCCAAGTTCATGGCAGTAACCCACCATGTCTACAACGTCCTCAAGATGCCAGGAAGCGGCGGAATAATTAGAGTCCCCCGTGAAGAGAAGGATGCGGTGTGCTCCCTCGAGCGCGCATTCCAAGCTACATCAATCGAGGACCCGGACTGCAAGGGCGAAAACCCTCCTGAGGCAATCCCCAAGAAGAAGAAGACACCACCTAGCCCAAGGCCTCAGGAGGTCGGCATCTCAGGAGGTGTCCCATCAGGATCTGCGCCCGTGCAAGGGGCGCCTCCTTCCATCACATAGGAAGGTGCGCCCAGCGCCCTCCTCGGGCAGGGCTCGGGGGCTCTCTTGTGGAGGGCCTCAGACTTTGCCAAGATCATGAGGGAGGTGCTCAGGCACCACTTGGAGGCGTGGTTCGCAGCACGTTTCCCTCAGGAAGTCTCGGGGCAAGGAAAGCCCAACCCTCAGGAGTTCATCACCAAGGCCACTCAGGAGCTTCAGGAAGCAAGAGTCATACGCAGCGACTGTCGTTTGCCTGGCGTAGCTCCCCATCCAGGCGAGGATGGTGGGTTGCGCGTCTGCATCAATATCCTAGGGCTCAACCGAGCCGCATCTTAGGAGTGCCTCTAGCTTTCACGCGTGGGACGTTGCGAGGATCCGCCGCACAGCTGCCACCCACCAGCGCCATCTGCGGAGCATTCTGGCAGCTCAGGAGGCCAGGCATCACGTGGTCCTGACGGAGATGGAGATGGTCCTCAAAGAACCGCCTGGATCCCCGAAGCCTCCTGAGGCTCAGGGCTCCGGTGGCTCGTGAATGTCGGCCTCTTCACCACGCGTCTTCAGCTACTCCAACACCGCCTCTACAACGGCACCAGGTGACATCTTCTGAGTTCATTTCAGCTGGGAGCGCCATCAGGGCTGCATCATTCCTAGGCCGCGTGGGTCTATCCCTGCGGCGTGGATCCCTTTTGCTTATGTCTTTAGTGTAGCTTGCTGGGGCGGCCCTCGGGCTGCATCATCCCCAAGCCGCTCGAGCCTGACCCGGTGGCATGTATCCATTCTGCATTATCTAAGCTAGTTTGCTTTTCATTCTTAACCTGCCTATGATTATCATTTGCCGCCTACCACGGGCCTCCTCTCCCTCATTCAAATCGCTTGCGTGTTAAAAGGGGGGCTCCTGAGCATCATGACTCAGGAGCTCTTACTGGCTCTCCAGCCCTCACCCCCTGGCCTTCTCCACGGCATCGCGACCTGGCATACCAGCGGCGGCTGAGCTCGCTCGAGGGCTGGGACCTGAGGACGTAGAGCATTTGTATCTAACCATCTCGCAGGAACACACAACTGTCAAAGATCCAAGACCAGGCACAACCCGCCTTGAGGTAGGGCCTCATGAGTCCCGCGCTAGCTCACGAGTGCCCAGATACACCTCGTCTAGCCCTGCCGTGCAAGCCACGTGTCAGGGCGGGGCTGTACAGGCCCTGGGGCTCCACCTGGAGGCCCCCCTCCCAGGCACCAGTGGAAGCACCATGCTCTGCGCTGGCTGACGACACCGCCGAGGAACGGCTATGCCCATACACATACGGAAGCATTATGCTCCGCGCTGGTGATAAACAACTGAGGGCGGCCCATGGCCGTATCAACCTCAGGGAGCCCAGAGCTCAGTGTCTGGCCTCATCGCAGCACCTCCCCTCGTGAGCGTCACGTGTGGGGGCTGGACACGGGGGCTGCGCTTGGGTCACGCCCGAGTGCATGCCACCCAGCCAGGTCCCTCGGACCTGGTCATCACGTGCCCCTCCACGAGCGGAGCCAAGGTATGAAGATCGTTTGAACGTCAAGGGGGACTCCTGAGCATCACGACTCAGGAGCCTAACTGGTCACATAGCCCCTCACTCCTTAGTCCCGCGGGGCTAATGGCAGTTGAGGTATTCGCGGGGCCGGGCCCTGCCAACATAGAACGCGAGACCTACCCCTACACTCCCTCCCTATTTGCTATTTGCGCGTCAAGGGGGACTCCTGAGCATCGTGACTCAGGAGCCTAACTTTTCACCTAGCCCCTCACTCCTTGGTCCCATCCTGGCGATCCAGTCGGGGCTAACGGCAGTAGAGGTAAGCGCGGGGTCGGGCTTTGCCGACGTAAAACAAAAAGCAAATAGGAAAGAAACCGCAAAATCTCGAAGCAAATCCCGGAGCAAATATTACAAACCATAATTGTCTTCACGATACCAAACGCAAGTTTAAACACCCCCACGAGGCATGGTGCACATTGCAGGAGTTAAAACAGGAAAGAAGCCGCAAGGAGATTACCCTTGGACATGGTCGTCGCCCGCCAGAGACTCCACCCCCGTGGTGGCGCCACTCGGGGCTGCAGGATCAGCAGCGCCGCCTGCCTTAGGCGCAGAAGCGAAGGCGCGGAACATCCCCAGCAAGGTCTCCACCTGGCCCTTCACAGCTTCAGCAGCAGTGGTGAAGCACTCGTTGTCCACGGGCTTTAGCAGCTCGTCAAGATTGGCGTCAGGATCGCGAAGGTGGATGTGGCTGAAAACGCGCGTCAGCGCCGCAGAATAAAGGATGCGAGCTTCTACCTCGGCCATGGGGCCGACACCGGTAACGACTTCCTCGAGCGCCTCGACCAAAAAGCAAACCAGCTGGGCGGGGCCGTCCTCGGCGCCAGCTAGCGGATTCTCCAGGCCATTCTCGTAGAGCGTCTTCAGTGCCTTGCGGGACCTCTCCTCAAGGCACGCGAAGGCCACGCGGTCCTCGGCCAGGACCTTCGCCTTGGCGTCCAGCTCAGCCCTCTCCGCCTTCAACTTTTTCTCCAGCGCCCCTAGCTGGCCGCGCTCAGCGGTCAGCTCGGTGTCGTGGTCCCTGATGGCATGCTCCCGAGCCTTTATCTTCTCATCCTTCGCCTGGCGGTCGCGAGCTTGTTTAGTGAGCTCATCGGGCAAACCCTGCAGCTCGGCCTCCAGCACCTTCCAGCGGTCCTGGGCGATCGTGGCATCCTTCAATGCCGCCTCGCGAGCGGCTGCGGCTTGGGTGGCGGCCTGCTTCTCCTCCTCAGAAGCTGCCCCGTCCCGCCTCAGCGCCACTCGGACGGAGACGTCGGAATGAATCCAGCCGGAGACCAGCTCCAGGCGCCCGGCTACCAGCAGGGATTAGGTGCCTTGGAGGTCTTCTCGCAGCTGGCCCAGCTCGGAAAGTGCACGGTCCAAGACAGCATAGGAGGCAGAAGAACTTGAAACCAACAACGCAGAGGGAGGAGGAGGCAATGTAACCACGACTCGGGAGACTGGGGCTCCTGAGCCATGGGTACCTTAGCAGCAGCATCAGGCACCGGCACCTCCGGAGTCAGCGGGGCCATGGGAGCTGGCGCCCCGCCAGGGCACTCCTCCAGGCCTCGCGAGGATGATCGGGTAGGGGAGGTGCGAACATCATTGCCTCCCCTTCCCTCGGATGAAGGAGCGGCCGCGGCAGATGACTCTGCCCCAGACGGAGTCGCCATGGCCTCCTTCTTCTTCTTCGCCGCAACCTGCGGCCTAAAAAAGTGGTGGAGAACGTCAAGCCCTGGCAGCAAAAAGAAGAACAAGATGGATTTCAAGCACTTACTGGTCAATCGCATCATAGGTCATCGACCTCTTGCCGAGCTTGAAGCCCGAGAGCCTCGTGGTCCGAGGTGCAGCCTCAAGAGGTCCAGGAGCGGAAGAGGGCACAACAGAAGGGATGGAGGCGGCTTCGGGCGGTGCCTGGGCAGAAGCAGCCCCTCGGGAGATCAGTGCCAACCTATCCTTCTTCGGGATCACGGGAGAATCCTCTTCCTCCCGCGTGGCGTCGGCCTCGTCGTCGTCCGGTAAGGTGCGGAGGATGCTGGCCCTGTGTCAGGGAGAGGTCTCACCCGTCCCCTCAATGGTCGCCTTCGAGTCACGCTCCTCTTCTTCTTCGTCTTCCTCTCCTCCCCCACGAGAGTCACCTGAAGACACTTCCACCGCGCGCCACCGCCCCCTGGGCCACAGGAAGCACCGCCGGCACTAGGTCACGCCCATCAAAGGTGGGCATGGCATCCACCACCTGTTTCCGGTCCTCACGAAGGAACAGGGGGCAGGGGCACCCTCAAGGCCTTCCTGGTCGTCTCCAACCAAGAGGCGAAGAGTTGCGGACAGATCCTCATCGGCCAAGGCCGCCGGGCTCAGGCGAAGCTCGTCGTCTGCGCCCCCAGGCATCCATAGAAGGCGCAAATGTGCCTGAAGCGGAGCCACCCGCTGCGTCGGGAACTCCCTCGGGAGCATGGCTCCTGTCAGCTTCGCCGCCTTCGCGTTGCCCGGCCTCAAGTCGGCGTTCATCTTCTCCAGCACCAATTTCGCCCGGTTGTCGGTAAGCTTCGCGTGAGACCACCCTTCGTCAGACTGGGGCGCCTCAGTTGGCAGCGCTAACCGGGAGTGGACACATCTGGCATCCATCATGACCCACTTGCTCTGGAAGTTTTCGACCCTCTTCTCGGTCTTCGAGATCGCGTTGGCCTTGGAGTGCGCGACGAAGTTGGCACACACCGAGGTATGCTCGCCGTTGATTCGGAGGGAGAAGAAGTGGCGCAGCAGAGCCACAAATGGCATCACCCCAACATGCGCCTCGCAGTAGTAGGCGAAAATTGAAAAAAGGAGGATGGAGTTGGGGTGAAGATGAAGGGCCTGCAACCTGTAATGGCGGAGGACGGTGTAGAAGAAGTCAGAGAAGGGAGGAACCAGGCCGGCAACGACGGTGTTCATGAAGAAGGGGTAGAAGGTGATCCCCTTAGCCTCCGGCTCGGTGGAGCCAGCCCGGAGTTCTGTCTCCCGCATCTCACTGCCCTCCACTGCCGTCATCAGGCGCGTAGCGGCGATATTCTTCTCTGACATATTGGGGCGTCTAGGGCCGGCGAATACCAAGCCGACAACGTGTCGAACTTGGCCTTGCGGGGCGGCATTGCTCACTGAAAGGGAAGGAGTGGAGTGGATCTGGAGATGTCAGAAGCAGGGATCATGGAAGGGGATCTGGAGCAAGGCGAAGGAGAGCAATGAAGGCAAGCCTTACCTAAGCCAGCCTTTTGTCAGTCAGGCAGTTACCGAGGCAGCGTGGGGAAGCGGAGATGCCCACGTCCAATCAATCGACACGCGGCGACCAAGGCCGCAGGCTATTGGAGCCCACGGTGCTCCGCACTTGCCCTTTGCCCGGGGGCTACTGTTGGCGTTCTGGGAACGGGCGTCCCCAGACTTGCCTGCCTGCGGCCTGCAGCGTGGCTCAACCAGTGGCCCAGTACGACCCGTCTTCATCAACCAAAGCTCAAGACCCTCGCGAGGGGCCAAGCCTCGCGGGGCGGACGATGCAAGGCCTCCTCATAGGCGGCCTCACCAGGCAGGCTCGGGAGGAGGCGGAGAGATCAAGGCAAGGGGTACCTCGCAAGGTGCCCATGACGCAAGAAATGACGATCGAGGCAAGGCGGGCGCCAGGCGGGCACCAGCCTGTGCAGTGTCCTCGTTTCCTCTTTGGTGCAAAGGAGGCAAGCGTAGGCGCGGAGTACTGAGGCATCAGGCAAAGGTTTCCATATCGGTGCAACAAGACCAAGACCAGCAGAGCGGCAGGATGGAGGTCACCATGGGGCCCAAGACGGCGTCACCTCCAGTGCCTTTGGCAGGCGAAGACCACCTTTAGTCAGGATAGCTTGTACTAGTTGTCCCCTTACAAAATGGTCGTTGTTGGATCCCTTCCCTCTCGATATTTGGGAAGAGGACCCGGGCCTCTATATATAGGGATAGCCACCACAGTAGCAAAAAACGTCAAGTTCATCCACACCACCGCCAGAACACATCTCCTCGCGAGGCTGTTCTTCCTCTTTATTATTCATCATCAGCCCAAGAGGCAATCCACCACACCACACACTGGATTAGGGTATTACACCACAACGGTGGCCCGAACCAGTATAAACCTTGTGTCCCATGTGTTGTTCATCGATCTAGCTTAGAATCACGGCGAGGCTGAGGGCGTGTTTCGGTAGGGAGAGATCTTCGTGCGCACCCCAGAGTTCGAACCTTAATGGTTTTGCCGGAACCCGATATCCGACAGTTTCGTTAGTATTACCTTGACCCCCTTTAACAGTATGGTTGTTTCCTCTGACTAAAGAAAGAGAAAATGAAACTACGAAAACAAAAGTCTTCACGCTTCATAATCCTCGCATGAATATCGAAGTCTTCAAGGTCACAGCAATTTCTTCACTTTCAAAGTCTTCAGGAGAACCAAAGTCTTCAGCTAAAGATATTCATATTTAGGGGTCGACTTTCACTGTAAATATCAAACTCCTCATCGACTTATAGAGCTTGTGTACACTCACAAACATATTAGTCCCTTAACCTATAAGTCTTCAATACACCAAAATCACTAAGGGGCACTAGATGCACTTACAATCTCCCCCGTTTTGGTGATTGATGACAATATAGGTTAAGTTTTCAACAGGGATAAACATATGAAGTGTAAATACTCATATTGAGTAATTTGATTGAAAGATATAGAAGAACTCCCCCTGAAGATGTGCATAGTGAGGAATTTGCTTTTGAAGCAGTGCACATTTGAAGAGTAGAATCATGGAGATATCCCCCTATATCTTGTAATTCATACACACATTTAACATATCGAATGATGAATTTGAAATGCATGATGAAATATGGTGACTGATGTAGTTGAGCATGCGTGAATAACATAGATGAGGAAATAACATGCAGAGAAACACAACAAAAGTATCAGGTTACCATCGGACTTAAGTTTACAACTCGATCCAACAAACACTACAGAAGAGCGAGAGTTGCAACTCAAAAAAATGCCCATATAGATAGACCCGCTTGAAGACTAACTCAAATTTCTCCCCCTTTGTCATCAAATGACCAAAAGGGGCAAAAAGTGAGGACTAACGCCCATAAAGAATATCATCACGAGGTTGATGGAGGAGCGCTAGCGTTGTTGGGGTTGGTTGTTGGAGTAGGGCCTGCCGTAGTCTCGTCCAAATGTTCATTTTCATCAGTGTCGCATGATGAAGAAAATGAGCTGGCCACCAAAGAAGGAACTTCGACCTTCTTGAATTTCTTCACCGGCCGCTTAGACCAGTTGAAGTCCTGCTTGAAGCCCATTTGCTTGAGATCTTCTTCACCATAGAGATGAGACAGAACAGCCCAGGTGGAATCAAATACTTCATGGAGGTAGTAATGGTTCTTCTTCACTGAATTGCGTGTAGCAATCATGTTGTGAAGAATTGAACCAAACTGACACTTGACCCATTTGTGGTTATGATCGACCTTCTGATGAAGACTGAGGAGAAGCTCACGATCAGTCATCACCCTTGGAGCCGTGCCTTGAGGAATTCACTTTGAAGCATTGGCGGCAGAGTCATGGGTGGCAGAGTCATCACTGGTGGAGTAGGATGCAGCTTTGCGAAACTGTCCATCCAATGGATGAATGCCTTCATCAATAACAGCAGTAGCCTTGCCCTTTTCATCAGCTGAGGAAAACGTTCGCTTGAGGACTTCAATGGGGGGGGGGCAGCTGCCATGGTTGAGTGTGTCAGCCTTGTAATTGATTGAAGACCTTGATCTGAGGAATCTCATAATCCAGGGAGCCTAAGGCTTTAATTCAAAAGGAGACAATGCAACATTTTCCAGAGTTCTCATGAAGAAGTCATGGTAGTTTATAGGTATACCATGCATGATATTGAATAGCAGATTCTTCATGATGCCAACGACTTCTTCTTCATTCGAGTCTTGGCCTTTGATTGGACTCAATGTCTTGGTCAGAATGCGACAGATAGTTCGTGGCACATATAGCAATTCCTTCATGAGGAATTTGGTCCTTGGGGCTTGACTAGGCTTCAATGGCTTCATCAACACTTGCATGTAGTGATCTGTGAGTTCAGGTTCATGATACATAAGACGTGCACCTTCAAGGGGAGGACTGACAGGCAGGGCATGAAGTAATTCGGAGGACGGTGCTTTCAAGTGAGTGTTCTCTGTCATCCAGTCCAACACCCAAGAATTTATATCATCATAATTTCCTCTGATGTGCGGTGTTGCATAGAACTGAAGAATTAGTTCATTCCAATCACATATATCGGTGCAGAAGCTAAGCAGTCCAGCGTCATGAAGAACACTAAGGACTGGTGTGAAGCACGGAAGCAATTCCATGTCCACATGAGGAATATGCTCATGGTCAAAGACTTTGTCCTTATCAAAAAGAAGTGAAGAATAGAAGCTTGCTTGGCTGGCAGTCCAGAAACGCTTCCTTCGAAGATGAGCAGAGTCATATGGGTTGTATTCTGTGAAGAACACATGCTCATGGAAAAATTCATCAGCTTTGAACTTCGGCATCTTCGAGAACGGATTCTTTGTCTTGGGCTGAGGAGTATCAGTCAATGTCTTCACAGCCTCAGGAATCACAGTCTCAGGATCCGCAGGCTGAGGAATTTCAATTTCTGCTTTAGTAGCAGCCTGGGTCTCCTTTTCTTCAGCAACATTATCATCAGCACTACTGGCTGGAATTTCTTCAGGCATGGTAAGAAGAGGTGCTTGAGGTTCATCAGAGCCTGTGTGAATTTCTTCAGTCTGGACTGGGGACTAAGGAATCAGTTGTAGCGGGGTGAACATGGGGGAATTGGGGTGATGACTTTCCCAATAGTTATCATTCAACATTAGAGTGGTGCACCCAATGTCCACGTCTTCTTCTTCATCATCCATTTCTTCAACACCTGTCTCTTCAGCCATGAACTGAGGCATGGGCGATGATACCAGAGGGCTTGAAGTGACATTGTCCACTTCAATTTCTTCATCCAACTGCTCTGTCGAAGCAGCAGAAGGATCTTCTTCATCTGATTCACTTGGAATCACATAATCTTCACCAAAAGGAATGATTTCCTTTGATGGCATACTTGAAGTTGGAACAACATCAATTGGATTTGCAAATGAGCTGGTGAAAGTCTTCGCCTTCTTGGGAGCAGAAGACTCTGAGGAAGCATATGCTTTTCATTTCTTCAGTGCAGCTTGCTCTGCAGCCTTGGTTTTCTTCACTTATAATGCAGAAGAAAGAATCGGACTTGGTGTTGGCGTTGGTGCAGGAGGAGCAGTGGAAATTGGTGCAATTTCTTTAGGCACAACTGATGCATTTTTCCTGACTTGTTCAGTTTCTTCAAGCACAACATCAGATGCTTCAGTTGGCCTATCTTGTTCTTCAGGCGCAACACTAGTGGTTGCCCTGGCAATTTCTTCAGTGGCTGGAATAGCTTCATCAGCCCTGGTGCTTTCAGTTTCATCAGCAGCCTAATTTTCATCAGCGGTGCTAGCATGTTCTTCAGTAGGCTATGCATATGCTTCAGTCTGAGAAATTTCAATGAGCGTTGGAGCAACAACATTCGGTGTAAATACCTTCACCATTTTGACGAAACTGACTTTGGCTCCCAACCATTCTACCTTGTAGGCGTCAAATTCATCACTGAGTTTCTTGATCTCAGATTGCAGAGCGACAACTTCTTCAGGCGATAGTGTTAGAACGTTGTCCTTCAGAAAGCGTTGTTTCTTATACTGGGCTTTCTTCACAGACCTGGCCTTCTCAAATTTCCATTTTTCTTCAGAAATGTAGGCCGTCAACATATGACTTTGGCCAGGTGTGAGGTTTAATTCTGGCAAGGGAGTGTTTGGGTCCTTGTGCCAGAGGTCAATGAAGTCCAGGATCTTCTTCTGATTCAACAAGAGGGGCACAACACTACCCTTGGCTCTAGCGGCCCTTTGCTGTCTATCACTGATGATTTCGGCTAATTCCTCATCATCAGCTTTGCATCATCTAACGGCACTTGGAAGGCAACTTGCTTCTTGTGAGGACTTGGTCTGGTGCCTTGTTTAGTAGTGGCCTTGGTCTTCAGCAAAGTGGGGCCTGTTGAAGACTGAGGAGGAGCTGAAGAACTTGCAGATGCTCCTAAGGCAATTGAGATGCTTGTGGTCCTTTGGCAAGAGGCGAGATGCATAGGTGCCGAGGACTTCGATGGAGGAGCTGAGGGTTTTGCAACTTGAGGAACTGGAGCAGCTTGAGAAATAGGCCGTGAGGGCACATAAGAGCTTGGCCGTGAGGGCATTGCTGAGGAATGTGGTTTCCGAGCAGGCTTCTTTGGCACGACCTTATTGCTAGTAGAGGCCTCAGTAGAGGCAACATCTGAGTCTTTGTTGAATTTCCTCACTACTTCTTTGGCCTGTTTGGCCAACTTTGCTTGCCGCTTGGCCCATTCATCAGCATAGTCCTCACCGCGCTTGATGCTAGTGGGATCAGCAATTTTGCCAGGTGCCAATGGAGGTCTTGGGCAAGGAGGGTTTAGAGTGAATTTCTTCATGTACTTTGGAGTAACATATCTGTATTCCCTCCATTCCCGTGCCCATCTTCGTTCAATTTTGTAAATTACGCTCATTCTTCGTTTCCTTTCCATGAGTTGCCTCATCCGGTGTGCAATACCTTGCATATATGTCATCAGGGATTTCAAAAGCAGTGTTGACTTCCAGTTTCTTCCCTCCCTTCTAAGGTCTCTTGCCATCTGCCATTTTCTTCAGCTGAGGATTTTGAACTACTGAGTTCTCTGAAGAAGTATGCAACTTTTCTTCGAGGAACACTGCAAATGAGTTAAGTTGATGAGAACCTATTGATTCAGAAGTAGACATGTCTACCTGTGAATAGAGTATAGGTGCAAAGAATTTTGAGAGGACATATGCGTTCTCAGAAGTTTTTGAAAAACAGGACAAGTTTGAGGAAATTGACAAGATATGTCTTGAAGAATTTCACTAAGCGTTCTTTGACTTAGGTTCCAGAGTTGTATGGATTGTGAAATTCACACAATTCAGGAATCTTGAGGAAAAATGTCACTCAGAGAAACAGATCAAGAACAGATGATTTTGTGAGGTGTTTAAAGTGTGGAAGTTAAAGAATAAACACCTTTTAAAGATTTTATGGAAATCATCAGAATGAACAAAGGCAGTAAAAGTTAACTTTTAATTACCCTTGACGAAGAACACGATGAACTAAGAGTGTCATATTGGAAGTTCGTCAGTCCAGATCTTCCACCCCCTAACTTGGCAGAGGAAGATATCTACGGTGGCGACGGAGTGAAGATATCCGCGGCCAGCGCGAGTGCGACGGCGACGAGGTCGAGGCAGTGAAGCTCTTCCTCACCGGTGATGATGAAGGTAGCAGCGGCTCTAGGGCTTGAGAGATCAAGCGAGGGGAGTGATATCGAGCGGGGTAAATGCAGTCTGAGGAGGGTGAGGGGTATTTAGCCGAGGTGAAAAACCACTCGCCTGAGGAAAATGGACAAACGTGCCCCTGACCCTTCTCATCCTAGCGACATGTGTCACCCACGTATAGTGTGGTGGAGATCGTGTGAGATCATGGGTGAATAGATAAATCTTATCGTGGGATGTGGAATGGTTTCAACGACAAAATCCGAAAATTCAGATAAGAAAATTTTAATGTTTCGTTCGCAAATTCTTCAGCTGACAGGGACACAATGAAGATTTGAACGGGTTTCAAATAGAACGCACATGAAGAATTTGTGCACAAACTGGGTTGAGTTTAGCATAGAGGGCAAAAGGGTCTGATCACATTCACTTAGCAGAAAACGTAACTTGAAGAATTAGCAATAAGTGAATGCTGTAGAGGACATAAAAACTCAAGTATATATATAGTCAATGAAGAACAACGACGGAAAGAGTGAAGACAATGTAAAGTTGAAGAAATTGAACAACTGAGGAATTTTAAAAAGAAGAAAAACTCAAATTGAAGATTTTCAACTTTGGTTGGTGGCGTAACCCACCGTATAAGAATGATGATTTCAGACACCGCGTACAATTGTCGTAGGGTTCTGAGAATCAAATTCTTCATTAATTTCTTCACAGTTAGATGGTTAGTCTTCATTGATTGAAGAAAAATGTTACTTCGTGTGTTGCACATCTAAGTCATCAAATTTGCATAAGTGTTAGGATGTGTGTCCTTTTCAAAGAACATTCGAAGATTCTAAGATATTTAGCTCACACCTCAACTTGCTAAATCTCTTCCCATCCAAGGGCTTTGTGAAGATATCGGCCAGCTGGTCTTTAGTATTTGCATGTTCGATGGAGATGTCGCCCTTCAACACATGGTCACAAAGAAAATGATGACGAATCTGGATGTGCTTTGTGTTTGAGTGCTGAACTAGGTTGTGAGCAATCTTGATAGCACTCTCGCTGTCGCAGTAGAGTGGCACATTCTTCACATTGATGCCATAGTCCTTGAGGGTTTGCTTCATCCATAGCAATTGAGCACAGCAGGATCCAGCAGCAATGTACTCAGCTTCAGCAGTAGAGAGTGATACGCAGTTCTACTTCTTCGAGGACCAACATACCAAGGATCGTCCGAGGAAATGACATGTGCTTGATATTGACTTGCGGTCCACCCGATCACCAGCATAGTCAGAGTCGGAATATATAATGAGATCAAAGGAAGAGCCCTTGGGATACCATAATCCAAGTGTTGGAGTGTGAGCTAGATATCGAAGAATATGCTTCATAGCCTTATGGTGTGATTCCTTTGGTGTAGCTTGAAATCGAGCACACATGCAAACACTAAGCATAATATCCGGCCTAGATGCACATAGGTCCAATAAAGAGCCAATCCTAGAGCGGTATTCCTTTTGATCGAAGTCTTTACCATTTTCATCAGTGCATAGATGGCCATTTGTTGGCATAGGGATTTTGACGCTTTTGTAGTCTTGCATGCCGAATTTCCTCAACACATCCTTGAGGTATTTCTCCTGAGATATGAATATGCCATTGTGTTGTTTGACGAATTTGAAGACCTAAGAAGAATTTCAACTCTCCCATCATAGACATTTGATATTCCTCACTCATCATATAGGAAAATTCGTCACTGTAACGTTGGTTAGTACAGCCAAAGATAATATCATCAACATATATTTGTCACACGAATAATTCATCATCATATGCTTTGGTGAAAAGAGTTGGGTCAACTGAACCGGGTTTGAAGCCTTTCATCATGAGGAAATCCTTCAATGTGTCATACCATGCTCGAGGTGCTTGCTGAGGCCATAGAGGGCCTTGTTGAGTCTGTAGACGTGATCTGGAAATTTTGGATCCTCAAAGCCTAGTGGTTAAGCAACATATACTTCTTCCTCAAGCTTAACATTGAGGAATGCACTTTTCACATCCATTTGATGTAAGATGATATTATTATGGTTAGCATAAGCAAGCAATATGCAAATAGCTTCAAGTCTAGCAACAGGTGCAAAACTTTCATCGAAATTAATTCCTTCAACCCGTGTGTAGCCTTGAGCTACAAGACGAGCCTTATTCCTCACTACAAGGCCATTTTCATCTTGTTTGTTGCGGTAGATCCATTTGGTACCGATGATGTTGTGCTTGCGTGGCTCTGGTCGCTTGACAAGCTCCGACACGTTGTTGAGCTCAAATTGATGCAATTCATCTTGCATGGCTTGAATCCACTCAGATTCCATGAATGCTTCATCAACTTTAGTGGGCTCTTTGATAGAGACAAACGCAAAATGCCCACAAAAGTTAGACAAGTGTGAAGCTTTTGAGCGCGTGAGAGGACCTGGTGCGTTGATGTCGCTGATGATTTTCTTGATCTGCACTTCATTTGCAATGCGAGGATGTGCAGGTTGACGACTTTGCTTAGGCCCAGCAATTTATTCAGAAGCACCAGTGTGATTTTCTTCATGATCCGGAATGACTTCTTCAGCAGATTCTTTGGTAGGGATGATATCCTTAGTAGCTTTGAACTTGATGGATTCCTAAGGTGACAATTCAGCTAGCATAGGAGGTAGGTGCTCTTTTTGCGAGCCATTAGTTTCATTGAACTGCACATCTACAGTTTCAACAATCTTGTGATGATTGATGTTGAAGACTCTGTAGGTGTGTGAGTCCTTTCCGTAACCAAGCATAAAACCCTCATGTGCTTTCGGTGCAAATTTAGAGTGATGGTGAGGATCTCTAATCCAGCATTTAACACCGAAGACTTTGAAATAACTTACATTGGGTTTCTTGTCAGTGAGGAGTTCATATGAGGTCTTTTTGAAGAATTTGTGAAATATACTCTATCGATGATGTGGCATGCAGTATCAATAGCTTCAGGCCAAAAGCGCTGTGGTGTCTTGTATTCATCAAGCATGGTGCGGGCCATCTCAACAAGAGTTCTGTTCTTGTGCTCCAGTACACCATTCTGCTGAGGAGTATAGGGAGCAGATAACTCGTGAGTAATACCAAGTATATCAAGATATTCATCGAGGCTATTGTCCTTGAACTCAGTTCCGTTATCACTCCTGATATGCTTGACCTTCACACCGAAGTTAGTAGAAGCTCTTGAGGAAAATCGTCTGAAGACTTCCTGCACTTTATTTTTGTAAGTGATGATATGCACCCATGTATAATGAGAATAATCATCAACTATGACAAAGCTATATAATGATGCAGAACTAGAGAACGTGGCATAATGAGTAGGGCCGAAGAGATCCATATGAAGTTATTCAAAGGGACGAGAAGTGGTCATGATAGTCATCGAGGGATGCTTGGCTCTGGTGATCTTTCCAGCCTCACAAGCCCCACAAAGATGATCTTTGAGGAATTTAACACACTCGATGCCAATGACATGCTTCTTCTTCGCGAGTGTATGCAAGTTCCTCATCCCAGCATGACCAAGTCGTCGATCCCATAGCCAGCAATCTAAGGCTTTTGCAAGTAGACATGTGGCAGGCTGTGGTCCTGCAAAGAAATCAACAATATACAAGTCCCATTTCCTAAATCTTTCGAATACTTTGGAATTGTCAGATTCCATTAGCACAATGCAATGATATTTGCCAAAGAAGACAACCATATCAAGATTACAAAGCATTGAGATGGACATGAGGTTGAATCCTAAGGACTCGACAAGCATGACTTTGTCCATGTGTCTATCCTTTGAGATCGCAACCTTACCTAGACCCAATACCTTGCTTTTGCCTTTGTCAGCGTAGGTGATATGCTTCAAATGAGATGGTGACAAATCAGTGTCCATCAAAAAGTTCCTGTCACCGGTCATGTGATTTGTACATCCACTGTCAAGGACCCTCTCAGTAGCTTTAGGTTGTTCATCTTGCAGATGAATTAGTGCAACTTATGAACCCATATACTTCATCAGTGAAGAATATGATATCAATTTCATCAACAGTAACAGATATAGCCATATGAGGACGTGAGAAATGAGTGATTCATTTCTTCATGATCAGCTTGCGTCCATTCAAGCACATTCAGGTCTCCAAAAAATTCTTCAGAGGATTAAATTCGTCTAGAGACCTGACCCTGCATAAGAGATTAGTTTGTTTTTTTACCAGCCACATCTGGAGGGGTGGCAAAGAGTTCATCATTCTGCGAGCTCCATAAGAAAAGATGACATTGAAGCCAGTGCACTATGTTTCACAGAAGAGTGGTTAGGATAAGCATATGAATAAGCAGAGAAATTCTTCAAGATGAACATAATGGTTTGAAGAATAATGCACATATTCATAGCCTTTAGACTTTCCCTGCAAAACAGAAGTGTTAGCACGATGATGTTCATATGAGGATTTTGATCCATGTGAGGAATTTGATCCAGATGGAGAATTTGGTCCATATGAAGAATTTGATCTGGGGTTCCTTTTCTTCATAGGTGGTGTCATGATGACATTTACCTAAAGATTTTAAAGGCACCTTTTGGGAACCCAGATTTTCTTCATAGGGGGACCGTTCCTGCAGTTAGTTCCAACATATCGAGCAAATACTTCACCATTCTGATTCTTGAATAGTTTATAGTTGGAGTCAAATGACTCATCAGAGGAATATGAAGAATCACAAGTAAAGCCAGATAGAGTGCATGGATCTAGAGGAGGTCCTTTCGCCGCAACCCATGAGGTTTTTGGATACTGCTCAGGTTTCTAGTAGGTCCCATCAACATTGAGTTTCCTCTCAATGGCAATACCCTGTTTCCTAGGGTTCCTGTTCAAGATCTGCTTTTTGAGCACATCACAAATAGTTTGATGCCCTTTGAGGCTTTTGTATATGCCTGTCACATACAATTCCTTCAGCCCTACATTATTGTTTGTGATACATGTGGTATCCTCAGATGAGGAATATGTGACCACACAAATAGATGAAGAATTTGCAGCAAGACAAGCATTTGAACATTCAGGTGAATAATTAGCAGATTCATGCTCAATGCATTTCAGACATGGTGGAATAAATTCTTCCTGAGCGGAATTGATCTATTGAGCAAGCAATGAATCATTTTCCTTCTGAAGATCTTCATAACTCACTTTTAACTTCTCAAGATCTTGCTTTCTCTGAAGAAATTCATAAGAAAGCTTATCATGATCAGTTAAGAGAGTGTTATGATGATTTTGAAGGTTGTCAAACCTAGACTGAAGTTTTTGAAGACAATCAGTCAAAGCCTTTAGTTCGATTCAATTCCTCACCCAACGTATCATCGCTTTCATCAAGCATGTTTTGAACTTTTTCAAGAGCTCTTTGTTGTTTAGTGGCAAGGGTAGCAAGTTTAGTGTAGCTGGGTCCAAATTCATCATCACTAGATCGGAAAGGTAGCATTCAGTTACCTTGGCATCCTTTGCCATAAGACATGGTGCAATGGATGATGATTCTGGGCGAAAGTCATCTCCTTGAGAGATTCCTTGAAATCCTCAAACCAAGGATCATGACGAGTTCGATGGCCTTCATAGACCTCAGAGAGTCGGTCCCAGATAAGCTTCGCATGGTTGATATGCATGATGTTCCTTAACTGATTTTGGGACAAACAGGAGCATATGACATCCTTTTCCGTGAGGTTTATAGAGTGTACTTGCGAATATCATCAGCCTCCGCTCAGTTTGATGTTCCACAGTTTGATGTTCATCGCCATGAGTCGCTTCTTCATCATGGCCTTCCACTTGGGATACTCATGACCGTCAAAGATGGGGCATGTCACTTTCTTCATTCCTGCAGTCGACATAACTAGAACTCCAGGCGGTTAAACCAAAATCACACAGAACAAGGGAGTACCTTGCTCTGATACCAATTGAAAGTGCATTAAGTTGACTAGAGGGGGGGTGAATAGGCGATTTTTACAAATTCATCACTGAGGAATTTCAGGGTGAGGAAATTCCTATGTCACGAACAACAAGCAGCGGAATAAGTACTCAAGCGTAAGCATAACAGAGTAACAACATAGTCATCATGATGAAATGAAAACAAAAACAGAGTACAGAAAGCGTAAACACAGGATAAGCACGCTGAAGACTATGTGACTGAAGAAATGGGATTGAGGAAATAGAGAAAATCTTCAGTCAAAGTCTTCAAACAATAATGATCAGGTTCATCAACACATGAATGAGGAAATGAATGAGTTGAGGAAATAGAACCAGTAGGCTTGGTGAAGACAATGATTTGGTAGACCAGTTCCAACTGCTGTGACAGTTGTACTTCTAGTTGGAGCGGCTAAGTATTTAAAGTCGAGGACACACAGTCCCGGACACACAGTCCTCACCATATTCTCCTTGAGCTAAGATCACACAAACCTCACCCAACACTCGTGGTAAGTCTTCACAGGTGACTTCCAAACCTTCACATACTTGGTCACTCTGTGATCCACAATTCCTCTTGGATGCTCAGACCATGACGCCTAACCGTCTAGAGGATACACAATCCTCAAAGGTAACAAGCGTCCGTTCCACACAGCAACAATCTCTTCACTGATGCTCAATCATTTTGGGTTTGTAGGTGTTTAGTTTTGGGTTTTGGGTTTTCCTCACTTGATGATTTTTGCTCAAAGTCCTGGGAGGATGGGATGCTCTCAATTGACATGTGTCAGTTTCTCTCGGAGCAGCCAACCAGCTTGTGGTTGTAGGGGCGGCTATTTATAGTCTAGGGAGCAGCCTGACATGATAAGACATAAATGCCCTTCAATGATATGACCGTTAGGTGGTAGGATATTTTGGACAGCTGGCGCGTGGCATAGCAAAGGTCGGATTTGACGCTCGAATTCCTCAGGCTATCATGTTCCTCACTGTGTAGGCAAACCGCACTAGCGAATTCCGAACTCCTCAGTCAGAACAAATTGCTCAGAGACAAGAAGAACTTCGTCTCTGTCACTGAACAAATTTAATGAACTAATATGAGATTTCCAATGGCTTCACTCGAAAGGATTGGGTAGGTGTAGGATTTTGAGATGAGCATCACTTGGAAATCAGTTTCTTTAGTATTACCTCGACCCCCTTTAACAGTACAGTGTTTCCTATGACTCAATAAAGAGAAAATGAAACTACAAAACAAAAGTCTTCACGCTTCATAATCCTCGCACGAATATCCAAGTCTTCAAGGTCACTCCAATTTCTTCACTTTCAAAGTCTTCAGGAGAACCAAAGTCTTCAGTTGAAGACATTCATTTTTAGGGGTCGACTTTCATTGTAAATATCAAACTCCTTATCGACTTATAGAGCCTATGTACACTCACAAAGATATTAGTCCCTTAACCTATAGGTGTTCAATACACCAAAATCACTAAGGGGCACTAGATGCACTTACAGGGGCAAAGTTTGTAACTTTCCCCCAAATTTCAAACAAGCGCGTCCCAAACCGAAACCCCCTTAGTTCCCCTCCCTCCGTTTCCCCATTTCATACTCCGTGGGCACCAAAACGCCCTCACCACCAGCCGCGAAACCCGAGCCTCCTCCATCCTCCACCCCATCGTGCCCAATCCACCACCTCCCTCCTCCATCACGCCGGAGCCGGTACCCTGACGTCATCGTCGAACGCAACCACAACCGCAACACCCTCAAAGACTTAGTAGCTCAAGACGAGGCAGAGCTGCCTGCACACCGCTGATGCCGACGTGCGCCGTACCAGAACCACTTCGACCATGCCGTCCTGCGCCTCACCGCTGCCGCTCCACTGTCACAACCGTCCACCACACCAGAGTTGTTCCCACTACACCGTCATTCGCCGCCTCGGATCTGGTTCCCCGTCGCTGACAGCCAGCCACCGCACCACACTGAACAACTTGGCCATGGGTTCCTCCAAGGCGCCACCGTCCTCCACAACTTCTCGTTTCCAGCGAACCACAAGAAGATCGTTGGAAAATCAGAAGGAGGACACATCACTGCCAGCAGAAAGAGGTACTCCTCTTCCCTTATTCGTGCAAATCTTACGTCTCTGCTCACACCGTACTCATCCCACGAAAGAAACTAGTTGAGCGCTTCTTACTGCATATTCTCCGTGATACTAAATGCACAAGGTTTTCTCCCATTTACTATTTCACCTTGGCTAGAGATCAGTAGCCTGCCTGCATTTCAATTTAGGGTCAGTTGATTCGCAATTAAAAGAAGAAGCACCCGCTTAGGCACGCAGAGCACCAAGTCTTCCTGTTCGTTGGGGAAGCGACGCATCGGTGTCTATCATAGGGGTGTGGGGGTGCAGGAGCTGTTTGTGCCTGATCTGGAGGTCGTTAGGGCTTGAAGGGATGGCCGGGGGCAGTGCCAAGCATGGCGGTGCAGTGAGGTCGAGGGAAGGGTGGAGTCAGGGGACTGGGCCGATGGTCACCGGCGTTTCGAGGAAGATCGTCAACACTAACTGGCTGGAGGTAGAACAAGGCAATCTGCCCGTTCTTTGTACATCGGACGGTGCAGAAAAAATGGACTGACCTATTTGTTTTCAGTCGACTGTTATTTTCATAGGACCACACCTTGTGGTGTGCTGGAGGAGCATCTGCGTTTCCCAGCCATCCCTACGCTCATATTTCAAAATCCTAGAATCTAGTAATTTTGTGTGCCATGCATGTTGTAGAGCTATCATATGTCCCCCATCATTTATTTCTCACCGGCCTGCTATCTTCTACTTTTACACTGTACTACTTGTGCACAACTTCACCCATACTCACACTATTGTTTTTTTATGCATGGGTATTTCAGACTCTGATGCAATGTTGATGAGTACACAAAAGAAAAGACAGAAGTCGCTCTTGTGTAATTAGAAGATAAGCACGAAGCGTTTCAGCACTCTAAAGGGTGTAGTGTCAGCAGATGGACACAGTAAACGTTGTTGTGCAGTTGATGATCTCAATTGTCACACACAACCATCCCAGGTGCTTGCTTTAACTTCGCGCTGTCAAATGTGGTTGCATGTTGCATACGTTGTCTAGCTTGTATTGCTTCCAATTTGGTTAAATTACATCTGCTTACTTTACACATTATACCTTTGATAATAACATGCCTTCCTGTTTTTGATACATACTACATATGTCTATTAACCATGTTCATACATCAAACTAGTGCTCTTTTGTATCCCTCATCATTCACTTATGATGAGATAGTCACCCCAATGGGTTACTGTGAGACGCGCTACTCATTTAAAGATGTAGGGTCATCCTCCCCACATGATTCTCAAGAAACAACAAGGCTAAATGAAAATAGTTAACGTAGTTCTCTAGTTGATGACCGCAATTCCCTACACCACCATCAAAGGTTCTTGCTCTTACTTGGAATGTGATATGTGGTTGCATGTTGCGTACGGTGTCTACCTTGCAATGCTTCTAAGTAGGGTAAATTGCATCTACTTAGTTAACACATTATACCTGTGAATATGACATGCCTTCCCTTTTTGGTACATACTACGTCTTTCTATTAACCATGTTCTTACATCATACTACTTTTCTTGTGTATCCCTTATCAATGAATTCTGACGAGACACCTTCAAGTTGACAGTGTAATATTGGTTGCATCTTGCATATCATTTCAAACATGTATTGCCTCTAATTTGTTCAAGTGCCAATTATAATGAGACACATCTAACTTGGTAGAGTGATTTTGGTTGGATTTTCATATGGTGTCTAGATTGCATTCCTTCCAATTTGTTGAAATGCCTTCTGCTTAGCGTTTTTCGTACATATTCCATCCTCCTACAATGTGGTTGCCTTACCTAAAAGTTGTGTTCATCAGTATCATGCATCAACGAATTTGGAAGTGTGAATTTCATTCCTTTTTCTTGTGTGTTTACTTGACAAGGCAAAATCTAAAATGACGAAGGCACAGAATGATGGTGGTCCTCTGGAGCAACGGAAAGAGATGATCTCTGCAGATTCTCCTGCTAATCCTACTGCAGTGCAAGTTCCAACTCTCATCTCCCCTACTCCACAGCCCCAGGTGCTTGCTCTAACATGGCAGTGTGATATTTGGTTGCATGTTGCATATGGTGCCTAGCTTGTATTGCTCCTAATTTGTTAAATTGCATCTCCTTAGCTTACACATTACACATGTGAATATGACATGCCTTCCTGTTTTTTGTACATACCACATCTACCTATCACACCATGTTCTTACATCAAACTACTGTTCATATGTATCCTGCATCTATCACTTATGATGAGACAGTCACGCCCGTGGGTTAGTATGAGACGCGTTATTCTTATAAAGGGTGTAGTTTCATCCTTCCCACATGATTCTCAAGAAACAGCAAGCCTAAATGAAGATAGTGAATGTAGATCTGTACTTGAAGACCGAATTTACCCTACACCAACATCGCAGGTGCTTGCTCTAACTTCGCAGTGTGATATGTGGGTGCATGTTGCATACAGTGTCTAGCTTGTAATGCTTCTAATTAGGGTAAATTGCATCTTCTCAGTTTACACATTACACCTGTGAAAATGACATGCCTTCCTATTTTTGGTACATAATACATCTATCTGTTAACCATGTTCTTACATGAAACTACCTCTCTTCTATATCCTGCATCAATCACTTACGATGAGACACCTTTATTCATTGCATATTGCATATGATTTCTAGCCTGTTGCCATGTATTGCTTCTAATTTGGTCAAATACGTTTATGAGGCCACCCTTTTAATTTGGCAGAGTGATATTGGTTTCATCTTTCATATGGTTTCTAGCATGCATTGCTTCTAACTAGTTCAAACACCTTGTGCTTAGTTTACACTTTATACATCATACATGTCAATATGTCATGCCATCCCGTTTTTCATACATATTCCATCTCCTATCATGCGGCTGCCTTACATGAAAGTAGTGTTCATCGGTATCATGCATCAATGAGTTCTGAAGAGCAAATTTTATTCCTTTTTCTTGTGGGTTTGACTTGATAAGGCAAAATCAAAAAAGAGGAAGGAAAAGAGTAAGGAAGGCGATGATGGCGGTCCTCTACAACAACCTAAATGGAGCATCTGTATAGATTATCCTCGTACTGCTAGTGCATTACAAGTTCCAAGTCTCCGCTCCCCTACTCCACCATCCAAGGTGCTTTATCTAACTTGGCAGTGTGATATTTGGTTGCATGTTGCATATGGTGTCTAGCTTGTATTGCTTCTAATTAGTGTAAACTACATCTGCTTAGCTTACACAAGATACGTGTGAATCTGACATGCCTTCCTGTTTTTGGTACATACTATATCTGTCTATCACACCATGTTCTTACATGAAACTACTCTTCTTGAGTATCCTGCATCAGTCACTTATGATGGGACAACTTTAAGTTGGCAGTGTGATATTAGTTTGCGTCTTGAATATGATTTCTAGCATGTAGTGCTTCTAGTTTGATGAACGCCACCTATGACGAGACAGTTTTAACTTGGCAGAGTGATATTGATTGCACCTTCCATATGGTGTCTAGATTGCGGTGCTTCTAATTTGTTGAAGTTCCTTCTGCTTAGTTACCACATCATAGGTATGAATATGTCTAGTTGTCCAGTTTTTTGTACATATTCCATCCTTGTATCATGACTTTGCCTTTCATCAGAGTAGTGTTCGTCAGTATCATGCATGAATGAGTTCGGATGAGAGAATTTTATTCCCTTTTCTTGTCGGTTTGACCTCACAATGCAAAATCAATAAAGCGGATGGAAATTGGTATGTCATTGGATGATGGTGGTCCTTTTGAGCAGCTGTAACGGAGGGTCTCTACAGATTCTACTCCGCCATCCTCCCAACAAGATTCGCAAGACAACGCAAAGCTAGACAGTCAACGTAGCTGTGTAGATGATGAGCACATCTCCCCTACTCCACCATCGCAGGTGTTTGCTCTAACTTGGCACTATTATATGTGGTTGTATGTTGCGTATGATGTCTAGCTTGTATTCCTTCTAACTTTGTTGAATTGCATCTGCTTACGTTACACATAATGCCCGTGAATATGACACGTGGTCCTGTTTCTAGAACATACTATATCTGATCACACCATGTTCTTGTATCAGACTACTGTTCTTGCATATCCCGCATCAGTCACTTATGATAAGGCACCTTTAAGTCGCCACTGTGATTTTGGTTGCGTCTTGCATATGATTTCTAGTGTGTACTGCTTCTAATTTGTTGAAACGCCAGACAGTTTGAACTTGGCAGAGTGATATTGGTTGCATCTTTCATATGGTGTCTAGCTTGCAATGCTTCTAATTTGTTGAAATGCCTTCTGCTTAGTCATCACATCATGTTTTTCGTACATGTTCCATCCTCGTATCATGTGTTTGCCTTTCATCCAAGTAGTGTTTGTTAGTATCATGCATGAATGACTTCTGAAGAGCAAATTTTATTCCTTTTCCTTATCGGTTTGACTTCACAATGCAAAATCAATACAGCTAAAGGAAATTAGTATGACAGTGGATGATGGTGGTCCTTCGGAGCAACTCAAATAGAGGGTCTCTACAGATTCTACTCCCCCATCCTCCAAACAAGATTCGCAAGACAGTACAAGGCTAGATAGTCGACGTAGCTATGTATATGTTGAGGACATCTCCCCTACTCCACCATCTCAGGTGCTTGCTCTAAATTGGAACTGTTATATGTGGTTGCGTGTTCCGTATGATGTCTAGTTTGTATTGCTTCTGATTTTGTTAAATTGCATCTGCGTAGCTTACAACTTATACCTGCAACAATCACTTACCCCTAAGACACATTTAACTTGGGAGTGTGATGTAGGTTGCATCTTGCATTGTCTTCTAGCTTGTACTGCTTCTAATTTCTTGAAATGGCACTTACGATGAGACACTTTTTACCTGATAGAGTGATATTGGTTGCATACTCATATGGTGCCTAGCTTTCATTTCTTCTAATTTTGTTGAAATGCCTTCTGCTTACTGTTTTTTCATACACATTCCATCCTCCTATCGTACCTGTGAATATGCAATGCTGTCTTTTCTGTATATATCCCATCCTCCTATCCTGCGCTTGTCTTATATCAAAGTAGTGTTTGTCTGTATCATGCATCAACCAGTTATGCAGAGCTAATTTTATTCATCTTCTTGTGGTTTTGACTTCATAAGGCAATATCAGAAAAGAGGAAGGAAAAGAGCAAGTTAGGGGATGTAGGTGGTCCTCCGGACCGATGCAAACAAAGAGTCTCTAGATTTTCCACTACTACTGCTAATGCAGTTGAAGTCCCATGTCTACATTATGAGTTCATCTCCCGTAGTCTCCACCATCACAGGTACTTTCTCTAAGTTGACAGTGTGATAATTGGTTTCATGTTGCATATGTTGTCTATCCTGTATTTCTTCTATTTTGATTAAATTGCACCTGCTGAGTATATACGTTTTACATGTGAATATGACATGCCTTTCTGTGTCAAGAATACACTGCATCTATCTATCATACCATGTTCTTACATCAATGTACCGCTGTTGTGTATCTCGCATCAGTCACTCATGATTGGACGCTTTTAACATGGCAGTTTGATAGTGGTTGCATCTTGCAATTATTTCTAGGTTGTATTGCTTCTAATTTTTCGAAATGCCACTTATGACAAGACACTTTTAACTTGGCAGAGTGATATCGGTTGCATCTTTCATATGGTGTCTAGCTTGCATTACTTCTATTTTCTTGAAAATCCTTCTGCTTAGTTTACAGATTGTAGCTGTGAATGTCACGTCGTCCTGTTTTTCTTGCGTATTCCATCCTCATACAGTTGTCTTACATCAAAGTATTACTTGTCTGTATCATGCATCAATGAGTTCTGAAGAGCGATTTTATTCTTTTGTGTTGTGGGTACGTCTTGACATGGCAAAGTCAATAAAGAGCAAGGAAAATAATACCGTAGGGAATGTTGTTACTCGGCGGGTGCAACGGAAAAGGATTTTCCCTCAAGATTCTGCTGGTACTTATAGTGCAGTAGAAGGTCCAAGTCCACCGCCTAAATCTACAAACACAGTATCACCTGCTCCACCAGCTGCAGCTTCTGCTTTAACTGTACCGGCATCTCAACGAGTTACTCGTTCGTTTGCTCCACAACTGGCCAGTTCCCAAGCTGCCTTCACACCTAACACTACTTCCGAAGCACTGCTCACACAACAGGACTTGGCAAGATCAGATGAACCTCATGAGCATCAACACCAAGATGGTACCTGACCGAGTCAAGTTGCAGTTGCATGCTCCTTTATATGTACTCTCACAGTTTGATGTGTACTAACACTTTCCATATTCGTTGTTGAACTAGCACCACAGCGCAAGCAGAAACAGACATCATGGATAATGCTTGACAGACTAACAATATCTAAAGGAGGAAGAATGGAGATCCATTTTGAGGCAGGCTTAAAAAGGCCACGTGATGCTACAGAGTCAGCCAAGTTAGTATCAGAGGCAGCCATTGCCGTTAGGTTTCATGCACGTATCCTCCCAACGTGGATCCAGTACAGGAATGAGAAAGACGATACCAAGGTTAACACCTTCCTTGACCATTTATCCATAAGTAATGTTATTCATCGGAACTTGTAATATTGTCTTGCTCTGTCCTATACTTTCTAGCTTCGTCCTAATAAGAATCACATTCTTTTTTCAGCAGAAGAGGTTCAAGTTGGATCCAAAAGATGATGCAACTAAACAAGCATGCACTCATGTTTTTCAGTCTGCTCTGTGACAGTATCGGTATCACCTTAGAAAAACTCATTTCGAAGGAAAGGCTAACAATGAAATCGCCCAAACATCTCCAGTGGAATATATTACATATGAAGACTGGACAGCCCTTGTTAAACACTGGTCTGATCGAAAGTATTAGGTAGGGTATATGTATTTGATCAGGTCACATATTGAACTCGTATTTACATATGTGCCTTACAAGTGTATCTTCTTCTAGGCTAACTGTTTGAAGAACAAGACCAACAATTCTAAAGTGAAATTCGAACAGACAACAGGATCTCGTAGCTATATTGCACACTGCGAGGCTCTTGTAAGTAGCTGTTACTTCCTTCTTTTTTTTGTTCAATATTATCGTATCTATATTGACTTGTTCCAAATACGGAGGAAAGCCTGTGCGGACAAACAAGAACTTGAACCGTATGCAGTGCAAATCTTCAAGGATTGCCACACCAGCAAGATGAAGGGCATGAGCACACTAGTTCATGCTGCTGTTGTAAGTCCTTACTCCTCCTCCCTTTGAACTGCTTGTTACTGTGACGTGTTCATTTAACTGCTTGGCTTGTAGCCAATGTCAGTTACTCTGTTTACTTTTATACATAGTTGTCTTAACGTATCATTTCACCTTACACGGTTGAAAAGAGAGGAAGGATGTTCTTTTGGTCTTGATCTGTAATCTAGTTGTGATGTTCACGTGCCCACACAATGATATAATACACTACAAAAAAATGCACTTTCGTGATGATACATGTTTGTCACAGTAGGTCACATTTTCTGTCATGCATGTACATCCATGACGATTTTATGACAGAATCAAGATAGTCATACCTGTGTTGTCGTAGAAGTGTTCCATGACATTACCAAAATTATCATCACGGAAGTGTCCACTTCCATGACGATAAATCGCACGTCACAGAAGTGCTTTCGTCAAGGGTGACCGACACGTGGCATCCACCGTAACGGAACGCCGTTAAGCTATCGAGTCCGATTTTGGATCCGATAACCCGTTAACAGCCTAGACCAATGGGGATTTTCCACCTGTAAAATCATCATTGGCTGGAGGAAACACGTGTCGGCTCACCGTTGGGACAGATGTCATCCACTCATTGGACCCAAGGTTCCTATGATATGTCGACATGTGGCATAGCCCAACAGAGGTCCATTCCTGTGAAAAGGCCGACCCGTTTGACTTGGTGAAAAGGTGGCGGGCCGGCCTACGGAAAGCCTCTTTACGGCATGTTCGCATATAGCCCATTTATAGCCCGCTAACCCAGGGCCCGTTATGACCTATCCGAATTAGGCCCAGTAGCGTCATCTGGGCCGTACAATATGATTCCAGCCCGTTTTAACTTCTGGACCATATACTGCCCATGACGTCTTTCGGTCCGTATGAGGCCCTTTGTAACTCTTGGCGCATTAATGACCCGTGGTGAAACTGGCCCGTAATGAACAGTGTATCACTTTGTACCCATTAATGGCCCATTATTCCATTGGGCCGTTTCCAGCCCATGTTATCTTTCGGCCTTCTTAGGGCCCATTTATTATTGGGCTCATTTCTAGGATTCGATTAGTTACGGCCCATTACTGTCATTTTCTGCTTGTGGGCCAAATTCAGCCCGTGGTTACAGTCGGCCCGTTTGTGTCCCGTTAATATGTTGGGCTGTTTTCATGTCAAAGAAAACCCGTTGGGCTCTTTTCATAGAGTTATCAAATACGGCCTATTAACGGCCCGTTATGGTCCATGAATAGTATGGCCCATAATTGGCAAAATGATTATACGCCCCGTAGAAGGCCCATGGATCGTACGGCCCGTAAAAGGCCCATGGATCGTACGGCCCGTAGAAGGCCCATGGATCGTACGACCCGTAGAAGGCCCATGGATCCTACGGCCCGTAGAAGGCCCATGGATCCTACGGCCCGTATAGAAGGCCAATGGATCCTATGGCCCGTAGAAGGCCCATGGATCATACGGCCCGCAGGAGGCCCATGGTTACTACGGTCCGTGTGTTGCCATGATTATTGTGGCCTAGTTACCAAAAGTAGGTTATTGTGGCCACTAGAAAAACACAGAAAAAGAACTACAGTGACTACAAGCAAACAACTAAAGAAGACAATAAGGATATAAATAAGCAAGCAATTAATGCTATCCTATTACCGCTATTACACATATTACATCCACTGGGCATCAAAGTTCGCCACCAGTGCAAATATAGGGAACAAAACAACATATTACATACATTGGCCGTCAAAATTGGCCACCAGTGCAAATAAACGCGGCAACAAAACAAGAGCATAACTGAAAACAACTTCAGAAGAGCTCAATAAACGTTATCCTGGGTATCCACCATGCTGGCAATAAGCTTAGCAAGCTTATTAGCTTTGTCCTGTTTGGTGCCGAAATCCTCCAACGCTGCTGTTGCACCAGAAAGTATGCATCTGAATGCTCCAGGGACTTCCACAGTCCTTCCGCTTCTTGTCGCAACACAGCTGATCGATGTCTTTCAGCTTGTAATTGAGACTCAAGAAACCTAACTGATTTAGACAGTGAGTTTGAATAGCTTGTGCAAGCGGTAGTGTCCAGTAACTCGACACTAAACTAAGACAGGACTTTGGGGTTGTCTCGTTGTCTTCAAGATAGTCTTCCTTAGCTGTTTATCAGCTTTGTTGGAGACCAAGAAGGATGTCTCACTATCCTGAACCTTATCTGCATTACTTCCTTTACCGTTGCTTAATAAGGCACTCTTCCCCAATATTCTGTCAGCATTCTAAAAGAAGAAACAAGCAGACACATAACAGGTTTAGCATGTAGTAGTATATGAAACTCATTTCGGTGAACCAGTTCATTAGTAAGGTGGACATGATTAAACTACCAAGTCTTCTATTGCCAAGTACTAGTACATAATAAAAGCATCAAACAAACATATATCTATTTCCTATGGTTACTGCATTTTCTTGCCAAATCAAAATAGAGACACGGTTCAAATCATATCAGTTCAAGACAAAGCAGTAGTGAAAGAATACAAAGCGTGGGAAACTACATGGCATAACAAGATTTCAGATGGGTACCGCAGGTCTACATGTACAACAACACTATTGGCTCCGTTCTGGTGCTAGTAATGTGCATGATATGAGAAGTCAACTGTATACACAATTGAAATTGAAATCAACAGAGCTATTGATAAGAGCAGGAAACATGCGTGAACATACCTTCTGTGCCATTGGAGTTTTGATTGGATCCTTCAATTTAAAAATAAGTTTGTATGTGTAAATACAGTGATACAAGAGCAAAGCAGTATGCACGATAGCAATCATAGTTAAAAAAGGCGCGCCTAAGCGAGCGCTTAAGCGCGCCTAGGCTCTAGGCATTGGCAAAACGCATTGCGCATAACTATGCTTAATTTGTGCATAACTACGCATAAGCATGCGCTTTGGTCAGTAAAGCGCAAGGCGGTGGCAAAACGCACAATTAATGCCTAACGCTTTTTTGAACTATGATAGCAATGGAATTTTAAATTAGAACATTTGTTCTTCAGGTTTAGGCACTTGTTCTATAAGATGCAACAATATAGTACTTAAAATAGAAATGAGCTCATATACCTTACCACATAGAAATGAGCACTTGATATATCCAAGACTCTATTTCACACACATTTCATATGTTACAGTTTTTGATTGACCCTCCCCCCCCCAAAAAAAAATTCTCACTAACCCACACACTATATCTCAATACGTTTGTATCTCTCTCACACAACCCCACGTAGGTGGTGTACGTATACGAGAAGAGAATACGTGCACCGTGCACGTACTCACGCTTCGTGCCCAACCACACCCGCGCGGGTACATAGTGGAGCTCATTTCTTTACGAAATGGCAACCCACGTGCTAATTTGAACGTGTGTAGCGGTTGTTTACCTACGAAGGTCGCATACCATGCGTGCATGAAACAAAGTAAGACTTGATGCGTTGGCGCGTTATTTTTAAATAAAGTTGTATCGCTCAATGGCACGTACACAGATAAAACGATTTTTATGGAGAAAATGGTAGTCCGCTCCACTATATACAATGGAGCCTGCCTGCCTAGGTTTGTCTCTCTTCAGAGTATCCCACACAAGGCTGCGGTGGCCTCTCTCTCTCTCTCTCTCACCGTTGGTCACTGATCCGGCCGCATCCCGTCCGCTGGCGAAAATGGAGGATGTGCATCGTTTCTCTGTTCGACGGCGCCGAGGCAGGACCTCCCGATCTGCTGTACAGGCCGTTCTCTCTAACCAAGCTCCCACGCGGTAGGACCTACGCCACCTGCTCGCTACCGCAGTATGGGCAGATTCAACCCACCATCTCTCACCTATTTACATCCCGACGACCTCCAGGTATCCCCTCCGGCCTTGCTCCACTGCCCGTCTTTCCACGTCGTTGCATGTGGGTCTTCCATAGTTCTTTGCCCAAAACGTAGCTTGTCCGGCGTACTTTCCATAGTGCAATCTCGTCCTCACACCGTTTTAGACAAACACAACCATGTTGTTATCTTCCCTTAGGACAAGGAATATGCTTCTATTTTGTCGTTGCATGTGTCATCAACTGTTATTGGCTAGTAATTGTTTCCTTTCTACCTCTTTTTTGCAAACAGGGCTATCCATTTCACCTCGTTGCTATTGCGACCTTTTGGTAAATTGCACAAATCACTTTTTTCTTAAGAGTGTTTTGTGCAGTTGTACTAAAATGTCACACGGGTAACGTCTCTACATTTCAGTGCGAGTGCACAAAGGGAGGTTGGTTTTGCTCTATCCTCCTCATCCAACTCTGAGCCTAATCTTCTCCAACTAGTTAGTCTTAAGAGAGACTGCAAAGGTAACCGGCTTCTATTTGTGTGTTTATTGTTTCACCAGCAGTGCTCTATTATCGTAATCACACTTAATATCTTTGGAACAGGGACGCTCAGCTCTATTTTAGTGGAACTGCACAAAATGATCGGAATGTTGCATGCTCCAGACAGCTACTTTTCCCCCCAACATGTCTTGTTGATTTAGACAGAGCTGGGGGGACGTTGCAGCCAATGAAAGCATGGATCAATTTTAATTTAACACCTTCTCACAACTTTGTCTTTAGTTGTGATGTAAATATTAGCTTTGATATGCTAATAATTGAGATGCATTAGCAAGGAAGTTAGTTTTTTATTGTTTCCGAAAGAGCATCGATGGCAAGACACATGAAACAAAAGCTGAAAGCTCACACCATTGTACAATTTCATGTTGCTGGAAAATTATTTGTATAGTACGTCAATTATGTAAACAAATAGTGGAAGCTTGATGGCAATGCCAGAAGCCTCTTCAGCATCCGGGTCCATGTGCCATGCACAAAATTATAATCCTTTGTTCCTAAATATTTGTCTTTTTACAAATTTCAAATGGGCATATTTTAGAGTGTAGATTCACTCATTTTGCTTCGCATGTGTACTCCCTCCGTTCCTAAATATTTGTCTTTCTAGAGATTTTAACAAGTGACTACATACAGAGCAAAATGAGTGAATCTACACTCTAAAATATGTCTACATAGATCCGTATGTCGTAGTCTATTTGAATCTCTAAAAGACAAATATTTGAGTAGTCACTCGTTGAAATCCCTAGAAAGACAAATACTCCGGAGTATATTTAAGAACCGAGGGAGTAGTGCACAACCGCATGGGAGACTCAGCCCGGTCGTTGCGCCGCATTAATAGTGAGTAATTAGCAGTCAAATCATAAGCCCCACCTTTCCCATTGTGAGTTGCTCGGAAGAAGCAACCATCAATACGCTCTTCTTTGAATCCGCTCATACTACTCCATCCGTCACTGTTTATAGAGCGTGCTTCAAAAAAAGAAGAAATATTTGAGACCAAGGCGACTAGTGATTGTCCTGAAAAAATAGCATTGGTAGTTATATCACATCATCTATTACTAGAGGAAATAATGCGTACGCACATGCATGCAGTGCTTCCACCCCGGGTACACACATGCATGCACTTACTCCACTCCGTAGTATACAGACTTCATTGCGGTTGATACAGTACACACATGCATGCATGCACTTACTCCACTCCGTAGTATACAGACTTCATTGCGGTTAGCACGCCCTAATTAATTGAGCATTAAACCAAACGCGTCTAAAGTCTCTCTGGTGGTGGAAATGCATTGAGAGAAATGGATCATAATGAAGCGCGCCTAGTAAACTGTGATAAAGGGAGGAATAGTATGAAGGTGCAAAACCAAGTACACGTATGGCCAGTCGGTCAATGCACCTCCTCTTGGCATATCACTGACATGTGGGACCGTAGTGTGAGCAAACCGATCTCAATTGAAGGCAAAATGGCAAACCCGCTGTTCCTTGAGAGAGACGAGGAGCGAGAACACACAGACGGGCTCGCACAGAGGCCAAGATATATTCGAGCATAGTTGACCGATATCATCATTACATGTTTGATGTTTTTTAGTACTATACTATTGGGCTGTCGTTTTCCGCCCTTCTCCCGAATAAATGTTTACTTTATCAGAGATTAAAAAAATAAGAGTACAAATGCTCCACCATGCGGTTCTAGTAGTAGTACTACTCGTACTACTAAACCTTGCGCTTGGCTCTTCACTTCTTCGTGAAGTCGAACAATGATGGTACTCCTCATGTTGGGTACTATGTATGCCTCTGGCAATCTGACACCGAATGAACTGATGCATGTCCATCACCTGGGGGAGGGTAGGTTGCATTAGTCAAAAGGCGTAAGTGAGCTTCACCTTGTCCTGCAAGATTCTCCTTGTTCCGCGAGTTGACGGGGCACACCAAAAAGTAGTGCTAGTCCATACTCCCTCCTTTCCGGTTAATATGGCTTAATTTTTCTGCGAGTAAATGAGAGATGTCACGCCCAATATGCGATACTATCCTAAAGAGACTCGAAGGTCGTCCATGGCGTCAGGAGCTCTCCTGATCGTTCTTGGTACAGAGATGAAGAGGGAGTGAGAGAGAGGAGGAGAAGGAAACGGGAAGGAGGAAGGGTAGGGGCGACGGGGATGGCCTGGTGGCTGCTGCTGCTGGTGGGGAAGCACCGGCGAGGAGGAGGTGCTCGGACGGACAAGTGGATCGAGGAGGGGATGGATTTGGTTGGCTGGTGCATGAAACCAAGGAGGGGATGGATCCCGAAAGAGATTTGGTGGAGTGGCAGCGGCGGCTGGCTGGGAGGATGGGACATCTCCCTAAATTTTAGGGTTAGTCTGGTTTAATAGTGAGTGGGTTAGGTTAGGGACTATCAGACCCTCCGATCGTAATCGGACGGTCGAAGATAAATGGCTTATGGGAGTCCAACAAATAAACGCAGATGTTTTATAGATGTTTGGGGATGATCCGGATCCATCGATAACGACATGCGGATTCGGGTTCGGGTAAGTTTTTAGACTAGGTTGCGGAGGTGGTCGGTGGCTGTGCAGAGAGGCTCAAACGGTCGGACAACAAAGGAACGGTTGCTCTCGAAAGGGATAACGAAGGCAAGGGGTGTGACAATTGGTCAAAAGAGACAAAGAGAGAATCGGCAACTACGAGTGGTAATGAGTTTTATAAAAAAAACATGCGAATGCAATGCACATGATGCCATGAGATGAAATTCCTGACATGAACAAAATGCAAAACAAAAGACAAAAACCAAACTACGAAGGAAATATCATATCGCATCTCCGGAAAAGGCAAGAGTTGGAGTTACAAATGTGGAAAGTTGTATCCGGGGCATTACAACACTCCACCACTACGAGAGGATCTCGTCCCGAGATCTAGGATGGCACTGGAGGGAAAAGGAAGAGGAAGATAAGAGGTAAACTAAGTTGCTTCTTCGACAAACGTGTGAAACCATGAACCTCGAGAGGTTGAGCAAAACAAAAGAAAGAAAACAACGAAGATGAACAAAGTTGAAAACACTCTGTTAGAAAAGAGGAACAAGGGATACGACGAGTACCAAGAGGTTTAGCGATAAGATAGATATTGAAACCCCTCCTGTTAAAACTAGATAGAGAAGGAATAAGATTGATATAATTTGGGCAGCACTCCAACTGATAGAAGAAGGAAACTTGATAAGATGAAAATAACTTGAATAGAATACACAACACTCCGGTTAAATGGATAAGCACGAAAAGAACATGATCCTCACAATTCGAGATGATGATTGAAAAGAGCAACATCACAATGCCTGCGGAAGAAAGAATAGAAGATAGATCATTGGAATAACAGAATGTAGGAGAAAATGCCAACTTCTGCCACAAATGAGCTAGGAAATCCCCATTCCAAGAAGGATATAACGGAGTTGTTGCAAAACCAACAACGAAAAGAATAAGCTTGTAGTGGGCTTATGGAAAACATCTCAAGACTATGAGGTGACAACCGACCACTAATGGAAACCATTGATTTGATTGAGAGCACCAAAGATATGAAAACTTCTTCCACCAAGAGGGTAAAGAGCAAGCTTGGGTCATGCATAGCCACCATAAATAGCAACAACCCTTAAGGAAAAGCTTTAGGTGAAATCTGACACAAGATAACTCCAACGAAGAAGTTGATTGGTCGAAAAGATCTCTTGAACGAAGAGAAAATGATGGATTTAAAATACCTCATTCTTGACAACATATGAATCATGAAACATGAAGGAAATTGTCAAAAGTGACATAACACCACCTCAAAAGATAAGGTAGAAAGAATTGCACTTTGGAATGCAAGATGAAGAATACTTGAGCTCCTCAAAACAAAACATGTGTTGAGCACCATGTTTATTTTAGAGTATAGCTTGGCGGGTCATAACTTCAAGAGAAATCTTGAAGAACAATTGAAGAATTAAAAGAATCCTTGATGAATCATGATGTTGAGCCTCCATGAAGAACTTTGGATAGGAAATGATAACATAAAAGAATTGAAGGTTGAAGCGAACAAGATTGAAGCCTTGCAATGATATAGATGGAGCTTCGTGACGAGACATCCAAGAAAACTTGGAACTCCGGAAAAGAAAGGTGAGCAACTTGAATCGAGAATATGATATCCTGAACAAACTCCGGAATAAGGTATCATATCGCCTTGAGGAAAACAAGAATAATATTTATGTCATGCTTACCCTTCACCATCTTAAATTGGTGACAAGCAGTAGATAGGCATGCTACTTATTCTCGCTGACAGGATTAAGAGAGATATAACGCAAACTTGAATAAGGTCTTCAGCAAACCACCGGTAGGAATTGAAAAGAACGAATGAATTGATATGATAATCAAGGAAAAGAAATCTTGAACGAACCACCGTAAGAATTGAAAATGAACGTAGCAAAGGCACAATTCACCGGGAAGAATTGGAAAACGAATGAAGATACTTGAGGGGATTTAGATACATGACAACGAAGAGATCATGAACTAATTAGAGGATATTTGAACGATGCACCGAAAGAATTCAAGAACGAGAGTTGAAAGCTGAGAATGGATAATTCTGAGATGATGGGCTACGGAGAATCAATCTGAAAAGACTCTTGAATTTCTCTGGATGAGCGAAAAGAATGTGTCACAATCAAAACAATTATGAGGATAGCATGAAGCTAGAACCATGAATCTTCAAGAGAATGGACCAAGATTTAGAGGAAACACTTCTTCGGTCTTCACATGTTGAGAATGATGATGAGAACCACCATGAATTGTTGAGATACTCCAAAATGAAGAATCGAAAGGTTGAATCAATGATGAAAATAATTTGAAAACGATCTTGGAAAACATCTGACTGATGAAATTCATTCTTACGTCAAACTTCAAAAAGAATTTGGGAATGGCTCCGGGAAAATTAGAAGAGTCAGGTAAGATCCTGGGAAAGACCTGTGGGTTAGGGCCCACTCAAAGGAAAACACTGTTGAATGATTGATTGAAAAGGGGGGGATTGCACCGGTTGAATTAAATGGCCTGAATGAGATAACAACCTCGAAATAATTTGCACGAATTGAGAACGGAAAGACGGGCCCTCTGAGATATATTCAACACTCGAGAACGAAGGAATAGCGTGAAGTGAATGATTAAGAGATACACCGACATAAGAAAGCACTTGAAATGAGAAAAAGAATATGATCAACACCGAAAGCTTGAATTGGATCCACCAGAGAAGAATACGAGAATGAAGAATGATGAACTTGAAGCTCGTGAGCATCTTCACGAGGATCACCAGATCAGAACATTGATTGAAAAGAGTGAATAGACTTCACATGAATAAATGGATACTTGATTAAAATATATGAGTCCTTGAAGTTAAGGGTGGGAGGGCGGGAAAACAAAGGAAACTTGGGGCAGATGGAATGGATACTGTTGAGAAAACTTAGAATTGATCTTGCGGATGTTGAAATGATCGGATCCACTTGAAGAGAAGCACGCCGGTTGGAAAAGAATTAACATGACAACCTCGATGATCAAGAAGGATTAGTATTCACATAGCAATATGAGAATATAGTTTAGGAAAAGTATGGAATCAACACTTGACTTCGAAGCAACTCGAATACCACAAAACAAGACAAAGGATTTGGCTGGAAGAATAAGCCGGAACAAACATATGATAGAGATTTCGTCCGAAGTTTTCATGGTGGGGCCCACACGGGCTAGATCGTACAGCATCATGTACAAGGCAGTGCACTTGACATACAAAGTGTCCCCGAACCAGCATAGCCAAGGGCTCTTTAAGACACAACGAGACTACTATAAAAACGACCGTGGATAGGCGGACCACTAGACGTCGAACCCCAATCTCATATCATGCATCTATCGGAAAGAGAAAAAAACTAGAGCTACTTAATTTCCCACCTATAAAACTCCTGAAATTTTCTGGTTATGCGATCTGGTGTTGGGGATATAGGGGAAGCAATAAATCTCACCCAAACTAAAAATACCTACATCCAAGCTGTATCCATCCGTCAACACATAACCAAGAAACCTTCAGAAATCGTGTACCTCAACCTTCGAAAAGCATCTGTTATACAACTTATGGCAATACTCCCGAAGTCCCCAGTACTGGGTGGTGTCGAGGTTATCTCACCAACAACTGCATAAAAGAGATTTTCGATGTCGGCAAAAACTCAGGTATTCCAGAACTGCAACGATAAAATTGTGATGACAACACCTCGGAGCTCAACTCCCCGGGACACTGCCACAACCCCTAAATGTCAGGAGGCACCAAGAACAATGTTCTCGTCACAAGAATATCGTAACGATCCCAAGATACCCGCGAGATCCTAAAAAAAATTGTGAAAAATTGAGGAGAGGAAAGACAAAACATCTACGTCGAGAGTCCTCACTACAGCGACGAAAGGGGCTGAGGAGTAAAAAGAATCGTACTCTTTGATATATATAATCCTAAGACTCAAAATAGTTTTCTTCTAGACTCAACAACGACCAACGATCAAGGGGGCTCCTATGGTCGGTCGAGGCTCTGATACCAACTTGTAACGCCCAATATGCGATACTATCCTAAAGAGACTCGAAGGTCGTCCATGGTGTCAGGAGCTCTCCTGATCGTTCCTGGTACAGAGACAAAGAGATAGTGAGAGAGAGGAGGAGAAGGAAACATGAAGGAGGAAGGGTAGGGGCGATGGAGATGGCCAGGTGGCTACTGCTGCTGGCGGGGAAGCACCGGCGAGGAGGAGGTGCTCGGACGGACGGGTGGATCGAGGAGGGGATGGATTTGGTTGGCTGGTGTGTGAAATCAAGGAGGGCATGGATCCCGAGAGAGATTTGGTGGAGTGGCGGCGGCGGCTGGCTGGGAGGATGGGACATCTCCCTAAATTTTAGGGTTGATCTGGTTTAATAGTGAGTGGGTTAGGTTAGGTCGGACCCTCCGATCATAATCGGACGGTCGAAGATAAATGGCTTATGGAAGTCCAACAAATAAAGCAAATGTTTTATAGATGTTTGGGGATGATCTGGATCCATCGGTAATGACAGACCGGTTAGGGTTCGGGAAAGTTTTCAGACTAGGTTGTGGAGGTGGTCAGTGGCTGTGCAGAGAGGCTCAAACGGTCGGATAACAAATGAACGATTGCTATTGAAAGGGATAACGAAGGCAAGGGGTTTGACAATTGGTCAAAAGAGACAAAGATAGAATCGGCAACTACGAACGGTAACAAGTTTTATGAAAAAAAACATGTGAATGCAATGCACATGATGCCATGAGATGAAATGCCTGACATGAACAAAATGCAAAACAAAAGACAAAAACCCAACCACGAAGGAAATATCATATCGCATCTCCGGAAAAGGCAAGAGTTGGAGTTACGAATGTGGAAAGTTGTATTCAGGGCATTACAAGAGAGCTTTATTCATATATAAGCATTCTAAGGACGATCAGACAAGACACTGGTCACTAGGAAGCGATTTACCCCGCAAAAAAAGTAGTAGGAAGCGAGGTGTTTCATCAAGCCAGCTCTCGGCCACATTCAAAGTGCAGCAAGCACGGTTCGCACAAAGATGCGCCACAAGGTTTGCTGACCTGTTTACATACTGAATAACAGAAAAAGAGGAAATATTACCAAGCGCTCCTATTTGTAACAGGATATGAGCCAGAATTAAGCGAGAATTGTGGCGAGTGTTCCATGCAATCAACTTCCATTATCACATGCGAGAACCCTCGAAGAGAACCAAATTTTTTGAAGATTGCTTTATCACATTTTAAAGATATAATAAGAGTGCAGACGCTCCTCCATCCGGCTCCTAGTAGTATAGTACATACCTCTATAGACTATAGTAGTAGTACTAGTACTAGTAAACTTTGCGCTTGGCAGTTCACCTCATCAAGAAGTCGAACAATAATAGTACTAGTATAGTGTATGCTTCTGGCAATCTGACACCGAATTAACTGTTGCACGTCCATCGCCTAAGCGAGGGAGAGCTTGCATTAGTCAAAAGTTTCTCCTTGTCCTGTGAGCCACCACGTGCAAGCTTCTCCCATCCTGCAAGCTTCTCCTCGTTTGGAAAGTTGACGGGACACATCAAAGTAATGCTAGTCCATACTGCCTCCTCTCCGGTTAATACAGATTAATTTCAAACGAGATAAATACACTATTTTTCACTGTATATTTGAAAAAATACGATCAATGGACTTCATAATATGCTCACTGCGCTCAATATATACATTTCCCGGTGTTTATACGGTCACTAGCTCACCCTGGCCGAGTATGTGTGTGCATGCACGTGTAGGTTGAGCACTTGAGCGTGACCGTGTGTGTTCCGTCGTGTGCTCGGACATGCATGCATTAGGGCGTCGCGCGCGTTTTTGCGTCCATGTGTAAGTGTGACTATTGCATGCATGCACGAGGTTGTAGTCCCTTACATTCACATGTGCATAAGTCAATGCTTTGTCAAAACTTTGCATGCAAGGTTTAATCATTCATTGTTCATGCATGCATTCCCGATATTAATACATTGGTAAAGATAATTATCTTGAGGAAAACGAGCCCATGAATTGAGTACAAAGGGGACCAATAAGCTAGGATGGAGGGAGTACCAGTAGTAAACCGGAAGGAGGGAGTAGCGACTAGTAGTATAGTACTAGTACTACGTAACATCGTGCAGTAACAAAATTCCTCTATGCGCATCCTGTCTACGTGTCATGCAAGGAAATAGAGATAAGTACAACTGAGACTCAGGAATGGTCATAGACATAGGGGGAGTACGTGTAGGGGCCACTAAGGAGCAGTCAAATCACACAGTAAGTTAGTCGGAAGAAGCAACCATCATTTCACTCTTCAATGACACGCACGCAATATAAAATGGTTGATATGGAGAGAAAAAGAAAACCACTATATATACACTAGCAGGAGGCTAAGATACAAGCCTGCTTGCTTGGGTTGCTCTCTTCACAAGTATAGAATGACGGTGGCCACACCACTGGTCACATATCCAGCCTGATCTCGCAGCTGGGGGAAGGGAACAATGTTTTGCATAGACGCGGTCGACATCGGCGAGGGACAAAACCCACAGTCGGTGCACCCTAATCGTGGATCACCGCGGTATGGGCCGATGCCGCGTCCCAACCTCCCTTCTAGCTACACCCCGATATCCCAGGTAGTACATCTTCCTTTTGGAGCCGGCTTGCTCCACTGCCGCAGCTCCCCATGTAGCTCCATCTTCATGTCGATCTTTCTCTACTTCTACCGGCTTTTACTTTTGGTGAGTTTATGTCTCCTGAACTAGTGCCAGTACTATTATTGTAATCAAACTTCTTCAATATCTTTGCCCTCAGGGATGCTCATCTTGATTTTAGTGGAACTGCACAAAAGCATCCTATGATCCGAGGGTGCCAGCCATCTTTCCTTCGACAGGTTCTACCTAGCCAGGAAATTAAATCCTGTTTAGGGTTTAGGGTATAAGTCGTAGTGACCCCATCAGTAGTTTTTCTTTCGTACGCGCTCTCACAACCTTTGTCTTTAGTTGTGAAGTAAATATTGGCTGTGATTTGTGAATCATTGAGATGCATCAGCATGCGTGTTAGTTTTCCTTTGTATTTGATGGAATGTTGTAACGGGGCAACCTTGGAGTAGGAATGAAAATGGAGTGGAAAATTTCCGTTTTCCTAGAGAAAAAATGGAAATGGAGAGAAACCAACGTTTCGTTTCACAGGATCGTGCCATCGAGCAAAACCAACGTTTAAATCACATATGTCGCGTTCGTGTCTCACCCTCCTCCACGGCTCAACCCCACACGACCACTCGGCATGCCACTCACCGCAAACCGAGTATACTATAACTTTTCCGCCTGCTTGTCGATGGATCACACCATGGAGTACTAGCACTACTGGAAGAGATTGACGAGTTGGGGGAGGACAGCTAGCTGTAGAATGGACTCCCAAGAACTTTTTACATGCATGTAGTGGCCGGCTATTGCGACCTTTGAACGCGGAGCAGTCACATGCACCAGGAAGCGGCGCGGGCGACGCTCTCTCGACCGGTGCACCGCTTGAATGCCGGCGCCAGTGAGAGGTCTCGTCCACTCTGGCCGGGCATGAATGCGGCACTCACCGTTTCAGGCGGGAAGCACGCATGGGTGATGAAGAGGGTTCGGGTTGGTGAGGAGCGGTCGTGGCAGCGGTCCGGACGCCCGCAAACAAGAGATGTTGTACGTTAATATTGCTGCGTATATAATTAACAACGTAAATAATGTGCCAGTTGGACAAATGTGATTGGAGATGGAGATGGAAATGGAATTTTACATAAACACGGATATGCATGTCTATGTCTATGTGTGTGTGCGCGACAACTCTGGCGACCTAGAAGCGGGAGCGTGTTTTTGATCGAGTTTGAACCACTGGTATGGAGAGATTTTTCCCGGGAACGCGCGTATTCTATTTAGAACCACTGCTATGGAGAGATTTTTTTACTCCATTATAACCTCTTGTTTGATAGAGTTTCTCGTGTCTCACTCTCTCACCCTCTCCATATCAAAACAGGATGGTAGGGTCCACTCTATCTCTCTCCTCACCAGTGGTCACAGATCCGGCCGAATCCTATCCGTTGCGGGAGGTGAGGAGGTGCAGCATTAACATTGTCGCCGTCGGCGATGGAGGAAGCCGATGCGCACCATCCTCTTGGAGCCGGCGCTGGCGCGACCGAAGGTCCTCCGCGCCCTTGTTCGCTGTCGTCGTGTGGCCAGATCCCGCCCGCCCGCCTAAGCGACATCTCGCCCACCTGAGGTATAACTTCTTGTACTGGTCCAGCTCCCCAGGTCGCTGCATGCGGGTTTTCTTCTATGCGACTACTCCCTAGCTCCCCATGTATAGTAGCTAGGGTTCGTTGGCTGGTCCAACATCACCTACTATTATAGAGGAAATGCCACTTGAAAAGTTGTCCTGATTTATGCCTCGGTGGAGGTATACATGTTGTTGCGACAAAAAGTACATGGTGGTTGTGCGGTCATTGTCCATATGCTCCTATTGTTGCTGCTAATCTAATACTATCACTGGTTAAATGAAGAAATGCTTTTTTTCTCGGCTATCCTAGTTTAGTTCCCATCAATATAATCATGATGCTTCTGTTTGTTGGTGTACTTTTTATTAATTCTTATTGACAATTGAGATGTCGTTGTTAATCTTGTACCACTTCCAAAACAAAGTAACAACACTATATCCCTTTTTTATTTGTTTGGAAACAGTGATGCGTATCTCCATACCCGGGCATGTCTTCCTAAATTTTAGTGGAACTGCACAAAATTGGATGGCCATTGTTGTTCCACCTCACTGTCCTCTACCACGTGGTTCTTCCTTCCTCGAGCTTGATTACTAAGAACAAACAGACCACAGTGAGGATTTGTCAAACTTCATAGGTGCCTCACCCAAACTTGATGCCAAATGGATGATGCATCACCATGATGACCTATCGATGCTCATGGTTGCGCCTCATGGTTGCGTCGGTTGGTGAAGCTGATCGATTTTCAATGAAAAACAAGTTGTCTTCCATCAGTGCTCTTTGCTTGTTACCCACAAAGATGATATCCTTCGTTAGTTCACCTTGGTTGCGTTGGAGACGCGGTCGTCTTTCACGTTGGTGCAAATTTTATCACACAATTGGCAGTGAACCAAATGTTTCCTCGAAGAAGGATCGACGTTGGTACTAAGAGCATAAGTTTTGTATTGATTTCTAAGCCTTCCCACAACTTTGTCTCCAGCTCCCCTGTAATTTTATTTGTCCAGCTATTAACTTTGATTAAAAAAATGGTGTGGACTAAAACCCGGATGGACGTAGTAGCCCTCCATTTTTACTTACTCCGCATATTAGATTTGACTGAAGTCAAACTTTGTAAAGTTTGACAAAGTTTAGGCCGAACACAACAAACCATAATTATTAGAGAGGGCAAACTGTACATACTCTCAAACCTTTCCGATAATTGAAATTTAAATTCTTTATTTGCACACACACGTTTCTGATAATTTGGCGCATGTGTGGTTGTTCACTTAAGGGAGGGTAGTGCACCGCACATGAAGGACAGGAAGTGCGACCAGGACGCGTGGATCGCTAGGGTATGCACTCTCCACACTCTCGCCGCACTACATATATATATACACGCTAGAGGCTCAGGTTCCTTTTGTAGGGTTTGCTATATTCATAGTCTCTCACCCTCTTCACTAGATTTAAACAAGACTGCGTTGGCCTCTTGTCTCCCTCTCCTCCCACACAGCTGGTGAAGGAGGTGTCCGGATCCCGTCGCACCGGGAAGGGGAGGAAGTGCAACGTTCACTCTATCGCCTTCGGCAAGGGAGGCAGTCCACTGCCGGCTGCGTTGTTCTCTTTCACCCAGCGCCTGTGCAGGAGGGCCACCGACCCCTTCTTCCTTGTTGGCGTACTTAGTGTGGGCAGATTCGGCGTCCCGCCGCACGTTTTGCCACATCCAGACGACCCTAAGGTATAAGTTTCTTTGAAACCGTCATTGCTCTAGTTGCATACAGATCTTTTTCGATTCTGTAGTCGAATCTAGGTCTTGGTTCAAAGAGCAAAGAAGGGTGCGGTGGGGTGGAGCATAAATCTAGGATGTGGTTCAATGAGGAAAGGAGGGAGGGAAAGTAGTATAGACTGGCTATCTAGCCGCTTTGTTGGTCAAAAGGGAAAAGGGAGGTAACCCGAAACTGGGGGGTCGGGTAGTTTGTGCAGGACTAGATTTGCTGCCCTCACATAGGAAAAAGGTTCAAAGAGAACAAATATGGGACCAACGCAGATATGCTGCTTGGCTACATACTCTGCATCACCCATTTATACGTGTGGACACACATGGTGCTGGCATGTCCCATACAACTATTTTGTTGTTGTTAATCTAAGAATGCCGCTGGAAAATTGAAGCAATGCCACTGTTAAAAGGAAATTACATTTTTTTTAAAAATGTTGTTCTAAGAGAATGTCTATGTTAATATGAATCAATGCAACCATTTTAGAAATGCTACTATCTGATAACCCACAAGTGTAGGGGATCGCAACAGCTTTCGAGGGTAGAGTATTCAACCCAAATTTATTGATTCGACACAAGGGGAGCCAAAGAATATTCTTAAGTATTAGCAGTTGAGTTGTCAATTCAACCACACCTGGATAACTTAGTATCTGCATCAAAGTATTTAGTAGCAAAGTAGTATGATAATAAAGGTAACAGTGGCAAAAGTAAAGATAGCAATTTTGTAGTAGTTGTAATAGTAGCAAGAGAAAAGTAAATAAGCGAAGCACAATATGTGAAAAGCTCGTAGGCATTGGATCAGTGATGGATAATTATGTCGGATGCGATTCCTCATGTAATAGCTATAACATAGGGTGACACAGAACTAGCTCCAATTCATCAATGTAATGTAGGCATGTATTTCGAATATAGTCATGCGTGCTTATGGAAAAGAACTTGCATGACATCTTTTGTCCTACCCTCCTGTGGCAGCGGGGTCATAGCGGAAACTAAGAGATATTAAGGCCTCCTTTTAATAGAGAACCGGAACAAAGCATTAGCACATAGTGAATACATGAACTCCTCAAACTATGGTCATCACCGAGAAGTATCCCGATTATTGTCACTTCGGGGTTGTCGGATCATAACACGTAATAGGTGACTATAGACTTGTAAGATAGGATCAAGAACACACATATACTCGGGCCCTAGTGAAAAGCATTAAGCATAGCAAAGTCATAGCAACATCAATCTCAGAACATAGTGGGTACTAGGGACCAAACCCTAACAAAACTAACTTGATTACATGGTAAATATCATCCAACCCATCACCGTCCAGCAAGCCTACGATGGAATTACTCACGCACGGCGGTGAGCATCATGAAATTGGTGATGGAGGATGGTTGATGATGACGATGGCGACGAATCCCCCTCTTCGGAGCCCCGAACGGACTCCAGATCAGCCCTCTCGAGAGAGATTAGGGCTTGGCGGCGGCTCCGTATCGTAAAATGCAATGAAACTTTCTCTCTGATTTTTCTCTCCGTGAAACGGAATATATGGAGTTGGAGTTGAGGTCGGTGGAGCCTCAGGGGGGCCACGAGACAGGGGGGCGCGCCCAGGGGGGTGGGCGCGCCCTCCACCCTCATGGACAGGGTGTGGGCCCCCTGGTCTTGATTCTTTCGCCAGTATTTTTATATTTTCCAAAACTTGTCTCCGTGGACTTTCAGGTCATTCCGAGAACTTTTGTTTTCTACACATAAAACAACGTCATGGCAGTTCTGCTAAAAACAGTGTTAGTCCGGGTTAGTTTCATTCAAATCATGCAAGTTAGAGTCCAAAACAAGGGCAAAAGTGTTTGGAAAAGTAGATACGTTGGAGACGTATCAACTCCTCCAAGCTTAAACCTTTGCTTGTCCTCAAGCAATTCAGTTGATAAACTGAAAGTGATAAAGAAAAACTTTTACAAACTCTGTTTGCTCTTGTTGTTGTAAACATGTAAAGCCAGCATTCAAGTTTCAGCAAGTATTATGAACTAACCATACTCACAATAACACCTAGGTCTCACGATTACTCATATCAATGGCACAATCAGCTAGCGAGCCATAATAATAAAACTCGGATGACAACACTTTCTCAAAACAATCATAATATGATATAACAAGATGGTATCTCGCTAGCCCTTTCCGAGACAGCAAAACATAAATGCAGAGCACCTTTAAAGATCAAAGAGTGACTAAACATTGTATTCATGGTAAAAGAGATCCAGTCAAGTCATACCCAATATAAACCAATAGTAATGAATGCAAATGACAGTGTGCTCTCCAGCGGGTTTTTTTAATAAGAAGGTGATGACTCAACATAAAAGTAAATAGATAGGCCCTTCGCAGAGGGAAGCAGGGATTTGTAGAGGTGCCAGAGCTCGATTTTAAAATAGAGAGGAATAACATTTTGAGCGGCATACTTTCACTGTCAACGCAACAACTATGAGATGGCTGTATCTTCCATACTACATGCATTATAGGCTGTTCCCAAACAGAATTGTAAAAGTTTACACTCCCCCACCACCAACAAGTATCAATCCATGGCTTGCTCGAAACAACGAGTGCCTCCAACTAACAACAGCCCTGGGGGAGTTTTCTTTAGTTAATTTGATTTGCTTTGATCTTTTTGGATCATGGACTGGGCATCCCGGTTACCGGCCCTCTCTCGTGAATGAGGAGAGGAGTCCACTCCTCTTGAGAACAACCCACCTAGCATGGAAGATATAGGCAGCCCTAGTTGAAACATGAGCTGCTCGAGCATACAAAACATGATTTCATTTGAAGGTTTGGAGTTTGGCACATACAAATTTACTTGGAACGGCAGGTAGATACCGCATATAGGAAGGTATGGTGGACTCATATGGAATAACCTTGGGGTTTAAGGAGGTTGGATGCACAAGCAGTATTCCCGCTTAGTACAGGTGAAGGCTAGCAAAAGACTGGGAAGCGACCAACTAAGAGAGCGACAATAGTCATGAACATGCATTAAAATTAATTCACACCGAGTACAAGCATGAGTAGGATATAATCCATCATGAACATAAATATCATGAAGGCTATGTTGATTTGTTTCAACTACATGCGTGAACATGTGCCAAGTCGAGTCACTCAATTCATTCGAAGGAGGATACCATCCCATCATACCACATCACAATACTTTAATAGCATGTTGGCACGCAAGGTAAACCATTATAACTCATAGCTAATCAAGCATGGCACAAGCAACTATAATCTCTAAATGTCATTGCTAATATGTTTACTTCATAATAAGCTAATTCAGGAACAATGAACTCATCATATTTACAAAAACAAGAGAGGTCGGGTTCATACCAGCTTTTCTCATCTCAATCAGTCCATCATATATCGTCATTATTGCCTTTCACTTGCATGACCGAACGGTGTGTATAATAATAATAGTGCACGTGCAATGGACTAAGCTGGAATCTGCAAGCATTCAACTCAAGAGAGAATACAAGTAATATGGCTCTAAGTTAAATAAACAATCATGCATATGAGAGCCAATAAACATTTTCAATATGGTCTTCTACTCTCGACCTCCAAAGGGAAGATAATAAAATAAAACTATTTACATGGGAAAGCTCCCAACAAGTATGAAGAAGAACGAGAAATCTTTTTGGGTTTTCATTTTAATTTCTACTACAAGCATGGAAATTAAACTAACTAAGTTTTTTTTTGGTTTTTCTTAAGGTTTATCAAACACACAAGAAGAAGGCTAGAAAAAGAAAATTAAACTAGCATGGATAATACAATGAAAGAGTATGAGCACCGACGACTAGAATAGTGTGAACATGAATGTAAAGTCGGTAAGAAATACGTACTCCCCCAAGCTTAGGCTTTTGGCCTAAGTTGGTCTACTGCCAAGGACCACGGCTACTCTCCCCGGTGTACTGAGGGGTGTAATCAGGATACCACTGGCTGGCCATGTCCTCCGGATCCCACTGGTAAGATGATGCACAATAAGGGTCCAGTGCAGGTTCAGGCTCAGGTTCTGGAGTAAATGTTTGGCCTCGATGATCATACACCGCTTCCGGCGTGACAAGAAAATTATCTGCAGTCAAATCAAACAACAGAGGCGCAGGCAGAATAATAGTCTCATTGTGTTTCTTATTAAATCTCAGGTTATACAGAAGCATCTTATCTTCGTTGTCAACAATAAACTCATGTGCCACCATGCTCTTGTCATCTAAAATATAAGGAGGCAATTTTGTCTCCTCTTTCTCATGGTGCCTAATAGGTATCCCAAAATGTCTAGCAAGACGTGCAGCATAGATACCTCCAAAGATGGGGCCTTTTGTATGGTTCAGGCTTAGCCGTTTAGCAATGACGACACCCATACTAAAACTATTATCACCAAACAAGCCATGGTGAAGAATAATAATATCAGGAACATTGAAGTTTCCACTATTTCCAGGACCAATTAAGCATCTACTAGCAAATATGGCAAAGTAGCGTAAAACAGGAAAGTTGCTAGAGATTCTCGCATCGGAACCCTTCTTTGGATCCCCTACCATGATAGTGTTAACAAAGCCATCCACATCTTTACGATGTGGTTCATCTAATTTACCCTCAAAGGGTAATTTACATACCGCGCAAAAATTACGTAAAGACATTTCCCTGAATTCATCATATAAATGAAATGATACTGAAGGTGGTGACTTCTTAGGATAATAATAAAAGTTTTGCACGAAAGTATTGGTCAGTAAGAGATACTGATCGATACAGTCGTGGAGGAAATCGGTGAGGCCTGCATTTTCAATTAAGGAGTAAAAGTCTTCATAAATTCTAGCTTCTCTCAAGAAATTATCGCATGGCCATTCACACGACCGTACTTCAGCTATGCGAGGAAGATTGTACTTGGCCTTTTCCTTCTCTTTAGCTTGTTTTTCCTGGGAGCCTTGGCCAGAAGAGCCCCTTAAAAATCTCCTTATCATTTTTTGAAAATTTCTGAAATTTTAGTAACTTCAAAATAAAAGTGAATAAAACTAAACAAGATTGGTAGCACCTACTCCTACAAGTGCCTAAAGCCTATATCATGCTTTAAAATTACTTAAGACCTCATAAATTTGACATGCAAGCTCAAGAACAGGGTCACCTATGCAACAAAAATTTGCAATGAATAAAGCACTAGAACAAAAACTAATTGGACCAATGGAGGAGTGACATACAAAGCAACAATCTCCCAAAGCAGTTTTGTGAATGGAGCTTTGAGCAAGGAGATCGAAAATTGCAACAAAATGAGCTAGAACTCGTGCTTGAGGTGGATGGGGATTTTCTTGGGAAGAATATGGAGTGTTTGGGTGCCAGCATAAGTGGAGGGGGGCCACCATGGGCCCACGAGATAGGGGGCGCCCACAGGGGGTGTAGGCGCGCCCTCCACCTTCGTGGCCACGTGCTTGCCCCTCCTGCAGTGTTTTCAGTGCGTAAAATCCTCAAATATTCCATAAAAAATCATACTAAATTTGCAGGGCATTTGGAGCACTTTTATTTTCGGGATATTTTTTTATTGCACGGATAATTCAGAAAATAGACAAATAATACTATTTTTGCTTTATTTATTCTAAATAACAGAAAGTAAAAAGAGGGTACAGAAGGTTGTGCCTTCTAGTTTCATCCATCTCATGATCATCAAAATGAATCCACTAACAAGGTTGATCAAGTCTTGTTAACAAACTCATTCCGAATAACACGGAACCGGAGAAATTTCGAATAACACTAAGTTACCTCAACGGGGATATGAACATCCCCAATAATAAGAATATCATACTTTTTCTTGATAGTAGGAAGAGGAAATTCAAAACCTCCAATAATGATAGTTGGAACTTTTCCAATAGAATTGATGCTATGAACTTGAGATTGTTTCCTCAGAAAGTGTACCGTATGCTCATTTCCATTAACATGAAAAGTGACATTGCCTTTGTTGCAATCAATAACAGCCCCTGCAGTATTCAAAAAGGGTCTACCAAGGATAATAGACGTACTATCGTCCTCGGGAATATCAAGAATAACAAAGTCCGTTAAGATAGTGACATTTGCAATCACAACATGCACATCCTCACAAATACCGATAGGTATAGCAGTTGATTTATCAGCCATTTGCAAAGTTATTTTAGTAGGTGTCAACTTATTCAATTGAAGACTACGATATAAAGAGAGAGGCATAACACTAACACCGGCTCCAAGATCACATAAAGCAGTTTTAACATAGTTTCTTTTAATGGAGCATGGTATAGTTGGTACCCCTAGATCTCCAAGTTTCTTTGGTATTCCACCCTTAAAAGTATAATTAGCAAGCATGGTGGAAATTTCAGCTTCCGGTATCTTTCTTTTATTTGTAATGATATCCTTCATATACTTAGCATAAGGATTCACTTTAAGCATATCAGTTAAGCGCATACGTAAGAAAATAGGTCTAATCATTTCAGCAAAGCGCTCAAAATCCTCATCATCCTTTGTATTGGATGGTTTAGGAGGAAAGGGCATGGGTTTCTGAACCCATGGTTCTCTTTCACTACCGTGCTTCCTAGCAACAAAATCTTTCTTATCATAACGTTGATTCTTTGATTGTGGGTTATCAAGTTCAACAGCAGGTTCAATCTCTACTTCATTATTTTTGCTAGGTTGAGCACCAACATTAACATTATCATTAACCTTATCACTAGGTTCATGTTCATCACCTGATTGTGTTTCAGCATCAGAAACAGAAATATCATTGGGATTCTCATGTGTGTCGGTAACAGGTTCACTAGAAGCATGCAAAGTCCTATCGTCTTTCTTTTTCTTCTTTTTAGAAGAACTAGGTGCCTCTAAATTATTTCTCTGAGAATCTTGCTCGATTCTCTTAGGGTGGCCTTAAGGATACAAAGGTTCCTGAGTCATTCTACCAGTTCTAGTAGCCACTCTAACAGCAAAGTCATTTTTATTATTTAATTCATCAAGCAAATCATTTTGAGCTTTAAGTACTTGCTCAGTTTGAGTGGCAACCATAGAAGCATATTTGCTAATGAGTTTATGTTCACCTTTAACTCTAGCCATATAATCACTCAAGCGTCCTATCTCGAAAGCATTATTCTTTAATTCTCTACCAACATAAGCATTAAAACTTTCTTGTCTAGCTATAAAGTCATCAAATTCATCTAAGCATGGGCTATGAATTTTGGTAGAAGGAATTTGAACTTTATCATATCTATAGAAAGAATTTACCTTTACTACCTGTGTCGTGTTATCAAGACAATGTGTTTCTTCAACAGGCGGTAAATTAAGACCATGTATTTCTTCAATAAGAGGTAAATTCTTAACATCTTCATCTTTAATACCTTTTTCCTTCATTGATTTCTTTGCCTCTTGCATATCTTCAGGACTGAGAAATAGAACACCTCTCTTCTTAGGAGTGGGTTTAGGAATTGGCTCAGGAGTTGGCTCAATTGGTTCAGGAATTGCCTCAGGAATTGGCTCAGGAAGAGTCCAATTATTTTCATTAGTCAACATATTATTCAATATTAATTCAGCTTCGTCGACTGTTCTTTCACTGAAAACACAACCAACACAACTATCTAAGTAGTCCTTATAAGCATCGGTTAGTCCATTATAAAAGATATCAAGTATTTCATTTTTCTTAAGTGGATGATCGGGCAAGGCATTAAGTAATCGGAGAAGCCTCCCCCAAGCTTGTGGGAGACTCTCTTCCTCGATTTGCACAAAATTATATATTTCCCGCAAGACAGCTTGTTTCTTTTGAGCAGGAAAATATTTAGCAGAGAAGTAATAAATCATATCCTGGGGGCTACGCACACAATCATGATCAAGAGAATTAAACCAAGTTTTAGCATCACCCTTTAATGAGAACGAAAATATGTTAAGGATATAATAATAGCGAGACTTCTCATCATTAGTAAACAAGGTGGCTATATCATTTAACTTCGTAAGATGCGCCACAATAGTTTCAGATTCAAGGCCATAAAAAGGATCAGATTCAACCAAAGTAATTATTTCAGGATCAACGGAGAATTCATAATCCTTATCAGTAACACATATAGGTGAAGTAGCAAAAGCAGGGTCAGGTTTCATTCTAGCATTAAAAGATTGCTGCTTCCATTTAGCTAATAATTTCTTAAGATCATATCTATCTTTGCAAGCAAAAATAGCTCTAGTAGCTTCCTCTTCCATAACATAACCCTCAGAAATAACAGGTAATTCATAATCAGGGGGAGAACTTTCATCATCACTATCATCAGTAATAGCATCTTCAATAATTTCATTCTCTCTAACCCTAGCAAGTTGTTCATCAAGAAATTCACCTAATGGCAAAGTAGTATCACGCACAGAAGTAGTTTCATCAGAAGTATCATGCATAGCAGAAGTGGCATCTTCAATAACATGCGACATATCAGAATTCATAGCAGTAGCAGGTTTAGGTGTCGCAAGCTTACTCAAAACAGATGGAGAATCTAGTGCAGAGCTAGATGGCAGTTCCTTACCTCCCCTCGTAGTTGAGGGAAAAATCTTGGTTCTTTCATCTTTCAAGTTCCTCATAGTGATCAACAGATATAAATCCCAAGTCACTCAAAGAATAGAGCTATGCTCCCCGGCAACGGCGCCAGAAATTAGTCTTGATAACCCACAAGTGTAGGGGATCGCAACAGCTTTCGAGGGTAGAGTATTCAACCCAAATTTATTGATTTGACACAAGGGGAGCCAAAGAATATTCTTAAGAATTAGCAGTTAAGTTGTCAGTTCAACAACACCTGGATAACTTAGTATCTGCAACAAAGTATTTAGTAGCAAAGTAGTATGATAATAAAGGTAATAGTGGCAAAAGTAAAGATATCAGTTTTGTAGTAGTTGTAACAGTAGCAATGGAAAAGTAAATAAGCGAAGCACAATATGTGAAAAGCTCATAGGCATTGGATCAGTGATGGATAATTATTCGGATGTGATTCCTCATGTAATAGCTATAACATAGGGTGACACAGAACTAGCTCCAATTCATCAATCTAATGTAGGCATGTATTTTGAATATAGTCATACGTGCTTATGGAAAAGAACTTGCATGACATCTTTTGTCCTACCCTCCCGTGGCAGCGGGGTCCTAGCGGAAACTAAGGGATATTAAGGCCTCCTTTTAAAATAGAACCGGAACAAAGCATTAGCACATAGTGAATACATGAACTCCTCAAACAATGGTCATCACCGAGAAGTATCCCGATTATTGTCACTTCGGGGTTGTAGAATCATAACACATAATAGGTGACTATAGACTTGCAAGATAGGATCAAGAACACATATATATTCATGAAAACATAATAGGTTCAGATCTGAAATCATGGCACTCGGGCCCTAGTGACAAGCATTAAGCATAGCAAAGTCATAGCAACATCAATCTCAGAACATAGTGGATACTACGGATCAAACCCTAACAAAACTAACTTGATTACATGGTAAATCTCATCCAACCCATCACCGTCCAGCAAGCCTATGATGGAATTACTCACGCACGGCGGTGAGCATCATGAAATTGGTGATGGAGGATGGTTGATGATGACGATGGCGACGAATCCCCCTCTCCGGAGCCCCGAACAGACTCCAGATCAGCCCTCCCGAGAAAGATTAGGGCTTGGCGGTGGCTCCGTATCGTAAAATGCGATGAAACTTTCTCTCTGATTTTTTTCTCCGCGAAACGGAATATATGGAGTTGGAGTTGAGGTTGGTGGAGCCTCAGGGGGCCCACGAGACAGGGGGCGTGCCCAGGGGGGTTGGCGCGCCCCCCACCCTCGTGGATAGGGTGTGGGCCCCCTGGTCTTGATTCTTTCGCTAGTATTTTTTATATTTTCCAAAACTTGTCTCCGTGGACTTTCAGGTCATTCCGAGAACTTTTGTTTTCTACACATAAAACAACATCATGGCAGTTCTGCTGAAAACAACGTCAGTCCGGGTTAGTTTCATTCAAATCATGCAAGTCAGAGTCCAAAACAAGGGCAAAAGTGTTTGGAAAAGTAGATACGTTGGAGACGTATCACTATCCTACTATGTTTTCCATCAAGATAAGTTAGATGCTTCTTTCTGTCGCCATTTATTTCATCCTCCTTTATCGGCAAGTAATTGTTTCCTTTTTGCCTCTGTTTAAACAGGGGTATCTATTCAACTTGTTGCTATTGCGACAATTTGCTTCGCTAGGCGAAACACTTATGTTTTAAGAGTGTTTTGTGCAGTTCAACTTGAATGTCACACGGACGACTTCGCTAAATTTTGGTGGAATGGTGGAACTGCACAAAAGGAGATCGAGATTTGTTTCCAGTCTTCCTGGCGAGTTGTTTCAAATCTTGGTCTCATCCACATGATGGTGCAGTGTGCTTTGAGACGTTGTGCTACTTGTTTTGGTACTAGTTTGGATAAATGTTAATTGAAGCTATTGAACTGCTGTCTTTTACCATTAAGCGAGCAAAAATTATCCAACCCAGACATGATGCATGTTGCTTTCTTAGACAAAACTCTGCATCACCCCCTTTATAAGTAGATGAAAGAACATGGTGTTGTTGCGCCCACTCTCCCTGGAACTGTTTATGTTTTTGTTAATCTAATGCCACTGGTAAAATTAAGCAATGCCACTCGCAGAATTAACTACTGAATCTTAGTTCAAAAGTGCAACACTTGTTAGGGATGGGCGGAATTACCATTTTTCTGGCCGCATGTTTCATCCTCCTTTATTTGCCAGTAATTGATTCCTTTTTGGCCTCTGGTAAAATAGGGATATCTATTCAACTTGTTGCTATTGCGACATTTTGTTTCGCTACGCGAAACACTTATGTTTTAAGAATGTTTTGTGCAGTTCAACTTGAATGTCACACCGGCGACTTTGCTTAATTTTGGTAGAACTACACAAAAGAAGATCAACATTTCTTATATGTGTTGGGATTTCTTTCAAGTCCTCCTCATGAGCTGTTTCAAATCTTGGTCAAGAAAGGTTAGTACCGACTTTCATCCACATGATGCTGCAGTGTGCTTTGAGATGTTGTGCTACTTTTATTGGTACTATTTTGGATAAATGTTGAATTGAAGCTATTGAACTGCTGTCTTTTACCACTAAGTGAGCAAAAATTGTTGCAACCCAGACATGATGCTTGTTTCTTTGTGACAACAAAACTCTGCATCACCCCCTTTATAAGTAGATGGAAGCACATGCTGTTGTTGTGCCCACTCGCCCTGGAACTGTTTATGCTTTTTGTTAATCTAATGCCGCTAGTAAAATTAAGCAATGCCACTCTCAGAATTAATTAACTACTGAATCTTAGTTCAAAACTGTAACACTTGTTAGGGATTGGCGGGATTACCATTTTTGTGGCCGCATGTTTCATCCTCCTTTATTGGCCAGTAATTTGATTCCTTTTTGGCCTCTATTAAAATGAACCAGTCGCATTGTTTTAGTAATGGTACTATCCGGCTTTGTAGTTCTTTCTACATGTTTAACCAAGGTATTGTTAAGATAATGTCTCTGTTAAAATGAATTAGTTGCATTGTTTTAGGAATGGTACTTTTCTGCTTTGTCGTTCTTTATACATGTTGAGACAAGGCATTGATAAGATAATGTCTCGGTCAATATGAATGAATCACACTTTTGGAGAATTGCTACTCTCCTCCTTTCTTTCCCATTATGATAAGGTAGATCAGTAGATGTTTTTCTTCTGGGAGTACAAGTCATCAACCATTATTTCTCAGTAATTGTTTCCCTTATACCTATTGTTGCTTACAGGGATATCAAAATTAAAGCTCGCTTTTATTTTGACTTTGATTTTAGTTGAACTGCACAAAAGGAGCCAATGTGTCCAAGGCAAACTGCTGCATTACCAGGTCCAGTTGGTCGTTCCACTTTGCAGAAAGAAGCAGTCACTTTTTGTGCTACATTACACAAGGATTAATCAAGAAGCTTTACAGAGTATTAGTAGATGTTGGTGCTTTCATTGAGAGTTCCTCTGTGTCGTCACCTATAGGCTCGATGGCTTCTTCAATCATCAACAACGACGCAGTCCAGGGTGAGACCTTCCTCCCCGGACAGATCTTCGTATTCGGTGGCTTTGCACTGCGGGCCAATTCGCTTGGCCATCTGGAGCAGATAGAAAGCTATGCCCCTAGCCGTCAGGTCAGATTTGGAAGTTTGAACTTCACGGCTGACATCCGCGGGGACTTGGTCTTGGATGGATTCGAGCCACAACCAAGAGCGTCGCACTGTCATGACGGGCATGATTTAGCTCTGCAGCCAGGCAGTATCCTGGAGGCCGCACTCGAGCCCACTCCGATCTTCAATTCGGAGCCAGCTGCGCAGATCGCGGACGGATGTCTAGACACCGCCTCGGGGGCTGCAACCTCTACGGCGATAGAGCCAAACACTGATCTTGTCCCTCATGAACCCCGTGACTCCGAGTAGCCGGACTCCTCGCCGGACTCCGAGCCTCCCGCGCCCCCTCCAATCGAATCCGGCTGGGCGTCGATCGTGGAGTTCACCGCCGCGGACATCTTTCAACATTCACCTTCCGGCGACATCTTGAGTTCGCTAAAGTATCTCTCGTTATCTGGAGAGCCTTGGCCGGACTGCGGTCAGGACGGTTGGGATGCGGACGATGAAGAAATTGAACGCCCACCCACCGCCCACTTAGTAACCACTGTCAACAATCTAACCGACATGCTAGACTTCGACTCCGAAGACATCGACGGTATGGACGACGATGCCAGAGACGACCAAGAACCAGCGCCTATCGGGCACTGGAAAGCCACCCCAACTCATGACGTATACATGGTGGATACACCAAAAGGAAGCGATAATGAGGAACAACGGGACAGGGTGAAGGACAACTCCCCCAACAAAAAACCAAAACGGCGACGCAAGCGCCGCCCGAAGTCCCGCCTCGATAAAAACGGCACCCATACGGACCCGGCCTTAGAGCAGGGCGAAGCAGTGGACGGCGAACATGCCACCAAGCAACCATCCGAATATGACGAACTTGACAAGCAACCCATCCCCGGCGAAAACAAGAGCCTAGACGACCTCACGCCAAACACATCACCAGAGCATAAGAACCTTCATAAAAGGCTCGTCGCTACTGCAAGAAGTTTGAAGAAGAAAAAGCGGAAGCTCAAAACAGCGGAGGACGCACTCAGAATGAGATGGAGCAAAGTACTCAATACCGCAGATAAATATGGCGCTAGTCGCCAGGCAAAGAGCTACCCGAAGCGCAAGCTGTTGCCCGAATTCAAAAACGAAAGAGGCCGCCTGGCCGGATAGACGACCAGATGACAGGCTAAGAGCAGCAAGGGGCGCCGCACACAAGCCGACACATGATTAGCATAAAGATCCTCGGAAAAAGGATGACCCGGTCAGGTCTATCTATGGGCCAAAAAAGAAGACTCCAGGAAGCAACACAACCTGCCAAGCGTTTGAAGACAATGGCACACCCAAATACAGGGGCGCCGCACACCCACTATGTTTCACCGACGAGGTACTGGATCATGAATTTCCAGCGGGATTCAAACCCGTAAACATAGAGGCATATGACGGAACAACAGACCCCGGAGTCTGGATTGAGGATTATATCCTACACATACATATGGCCAGAGGAAACGATCTCCATGCCATAAAATACCTACCCCTCAAGCTCAAAGGGCCAGCTCGGCATTGGCTCAAAAGCCTCCCAGAAAATACCATTGGAAGTTGGGAAGATCTCGAGGATGCGTTTCGAGCAAATTTTCAGGGGACTTATGTCCGCCCTCCCGATGCAGACGATTTAAGTCACATAACTCAACAGCCCGGAGAGTCAGCACGCAAATTCTGGAATAGGTTCCTCACCAAAAGAACCAAATAGTCGACTGTCTGGACGCTGAAGCCTTAGCAGCCTTTAAGCACAACGTCCGAGACGAATGGCTCGCCAGACACCTCGGCCAAGAAAAACCAAGAACAATGGCTGCACTAACAAGCCTCATGACCCGCTTTTGCGCGGGGGAAGACAGCTGGCTGGCTAGATGCAGCACCAGCGACCCGAGTACATCCGAAGTAAGGGATGGAAATGGGAAATCACGGCGCAGAAAAGATCAGCGTCGGAATAAGGAAAATGGCCCAAATAGCACGGCGGTCAATGCCGGATTCAAAAGCTCTCGGCCGAATAATTAAACACTGCCCCTCAAGGACAACAACGATGAGCTATCCAACCTAAACAAAATTCTGGATAGGCTATGTCAAATACATAGTACCTCCGGGAAGCCTGCAAACCATACCCATAGAGATTGTTGGGTCTTCAAGCAGTCCGGCCGACTTAACGCCGAACGCAAGGGGCTCGGCACACCAAGCGAAGACGACGAAGAACGCCACAAGTAGCACGCCGGAAAACAGAAGGCTTTCCCACTAGAAGTCAAAACAGTGAACTCACTTCATGTGATAACACGAAAACACAGTGCGGCACCTGCCATACCAGGACACCGTCCACAGAATGGGGATAGACCCTACCAAAATTTGCCGTAACAACACTTCCTTCAAAGGAGTGCCGCCAGGCCTTTAAGCCAATTGTACAGGCTCTATACCACTAGAAGTTGTGTTCGGTTCATCCGACAACCTCCGTCGCGAAAAGCTCACTCTCCATATCGCCCCATCTAACAGTGGCCATCAAACACTACTGGGACGTGAAGCTTTCGCCCGCTTTAACGCAATACCACATCACGCGTCTCTTATGCTTCAAATGCCCGGTCCACGAGGCATAATCTCATTAAAGAGTAACTCCGAGTGTTCCTCAACCACGGAGAACGTGAGGCCACCTTGACAGCCACACACTAATCCGACCTTGCAGGTCAAAGCCCCTAAAAATAGGTCATTCAGACCTCGGACACGGTTAGGCGAGTCCGGCGTAAATAAACAGGGGGCTTCCCAGCCGCATACCCCTTTACAATGGGCCGCGCGTATAAACGATGAGAGCCAATAAAGCTCAACTTTATTCATCTTCCAAATTATACTTTATTTTAAATACAACTTTCGCACGATATTTCTTCCAAACTAAGTCCTTCTCTTTTACAGATGAAGCATGTGCTACACCTGTCCAGGATACAACACAACGGAGACACAGGCGCAGACGTGCAGCAGGGACCCATTGCAAGGATTCTTTTCGGATTAAGACCCTGCGTAAACCTTTCTTACTATGTCTTGTTGATACACATCCCCCGGTTTTCTACCATAGCCGAGGAGGAGGCTGGCATTTTGGCATCGGCCGCGTCAGAAGTTCCTGCCTGTACGTGGACACTAGGGGCTTAGGGCATTGTTCTGCCCGGCATCATAAAGACTGAACACCTCACGGAGTGTTCGGCGTCTCGAGTTAGGCCTTTTATGCATCAACTCCGAATCATGTCTTTGGTCAAATGTTGGGTTTTCCCGGCTCCTGTGTTTTGCTGCCTTACGTTCCGCTCCATCGGCTAACGCAGCACCAGGAGAACTACTGTGATTGTGCCCCGGTTCGGCCGGGTGAGCAACTCAGTAGAGAAAGCCGAAAACTGACTGTCATGATATAGCGAGAGACTGGTCAACCACTTGATCGACTATTGGAATGTTTAGAATTCCTCCGCTTTGACGAAGGACCGCTTCCCGGTCAGGCACATACGCGCCCCGAGTTCGGAGAGCGCGGTGCCTCTAGGGGCTACATAGTAGCCCCACCATCGAGCTCCTATGGCTAAGTGAAAGTGATAAAGCATTATAGTCCGGTTGCCTAGTTTGCTATGCTATCACCTCCTTCAAAGGACCAAGACGTTGGATTAAGTGTGAAAAGGCGCTTTTCTTTTTGCAAACACCCCCGCACCATGTGCGTGGGGGCTGAAGCCAAAGACTGCAACTTTCAGGTTATTCATACATATACGGCCGCACAGGAGATGGTTCGATACTTGAACGCACAAGTATAAAAAGCCGTTGCATTATAAACATGATCTCAGAAATCATACATGTCATTTAAACATAACATCTTTCCAGCACTGCGACTCTATTAAACGAGCGCCCTGCAGGACTTCCTCAAAATAGTGCTCGGCAGGTAATCGGCTTTTGTTCGAACCCCGGGGTGCAACAGCGGTGGCATCCATCTCCGCCCAGTATGTTTTCACACGGGCGAGAGCCATCCGTGCACCTTCTATGCATGCCGACCGCTTCATCGCCTTGATATGTGGCACCGCCCCAAGGAATTGCTGCAACAAGCCAAAATAACTCTTCGGCTTGGGCCTTTCCGGCCACAGATGAGCGACCACATCCGTCATGGCAAGTCCGGACAATCTATTCAGCTCAGCCCACTCAGCCAGCCGATCAGCCAACGGGAGTGGACGCTCCGGACTATGGAATTGAGACCAGAAAAGCTCTTCCATTTCGTGATCCTTCTGGCTTCGGAAGTGCATGACTGCGTTCGCCGCACTCGCCGCCAAATCCAGATAAGGATCCTCCTCACCACACAATTGGCCCAACTGAGCATACTACAGATCCGTAAACTTCCTACGCAGTAGAAAGGGCTTTCCAGCCGCAATGTCTCCGGCCTGCCGCAGTTCCTCCTTCATAGCCCACATCGCACCACGGGCATCCTTGGCTTCGGCGGCGGCCTTCTTCAGGTCTTCTTGCTCCACTCGGCGTTCTCTTTCAAGAACCTCATAGCGGTCGGCAGCATCTTTTAATTCTGCGGCCATTCCGGCCATCTCCTCCCTACTTCGGCAGTGAGCAGCCTTTTCGGCTTTTAGCTCTTCCGCTGCCTTCGAGGCAGCCGCATCACTTTTCCTGGCTTGCTCCTTGGCTCGAGCAAGCTCTACTCGAAGGCCTTCCACACCAGCGGTGCCATCTGCATCAAGCATACAAATTGTATGGAACGGGCATCAGCTCCCTTACTAGGCAACCGCGGAGCGACCACCTACCTTGCGACTCGTTAAGTTGATTATTGACCAGCGCGATGTCCGCATCCGCAACATCGAGTTGCCTCTTCAGTTCGGCAACTCCATTAGTCCGGCTGGCCACCGAACGTTCCGCCACCTGCATAGGAAAGGCGACATTCTATAACTGAGATTATGATCCTTGCCACGCTGTCGCTTTCGACAGCATACCAAGTCTCAGGGGCTATTATCTATACAGGGCACACTCCATGTGCAAAACTGTCAAAAGGTATGTCATTTTTTGCGTACCTCAAACCCAGTCAGCAAACTTACGACGGCCTCATACAACCCGCTTTCGGAGGATGAGATCCTCTCAATCACCATACTCATTAATGAGCGGTGATCTTCTGAGATGGACGCCCTCTTGAGAAAATCCTGTAGCTCCACCGGCCGTACTCCAATGGGTGCCAAACTCTCTGGGCCCGCCAGACTTGGGGAGACCCTCCGTGACGACACCTCAGGGTCGTCCACCCCGCCCGACGGGGCGGTAGATGGAGGCGTCTCGCTCTCCATCATCTCCGGACGAAGGTCCCCCGAAGACAAGGTGAAAACTTCGGTTACCTTTGGAAATAATACAGGGGCATCCCCTATTACAAAATTCCCCCTTTTTACTTACGGCTCACTGGAGGGCTGACTCCTCTGGGGAGACTGTGCGGCCGGGGCTCTTCCCGGCGCAGGACGTTCCAACGCAGATTTCCTTCCCTACTTTGAGGCCTTGGCCTCCGGGTCTTCGGAAGCGGTCCTCTTCTCCCCCTGGAAGGAGGAATTCTCGATTCCCCCCTTATTGAAGGCCTCCTTGGCAGAGGTGGTAGTTTCCCTGTGCCCCCCTTCGCTCTCCTCCGAAGGCGCAAACTCCAACATTTTGACTAACACGGGATCCGGCGTGGTCTCAGGGAGGGGGGCCAGACACCGTATCAGTTTTGCTTGTGCTATCCACTCCTGTCCAAGGGATAGCTGGTTAAAAGGCAAACCCATGATAAATAAATGAACAATATGTCCGGACACAGGGCTACTTACTTGAGTATCCGGGCGATTGCAGCTTAGGCCAGTGTCCTCTGTCAAGTCCGGACGCATCTCTTGTGATCCGAAGAACAGTTTGTACATCTCCGCGGGTGTCAAACCCATGAAGTGTTGTAGAGCTCGTGGCCCCTCCGGATTAAATTCCCACAGGCGGAGGGGGCGACGTTTGCAGGGCAGAAGGCGCCGGATCAGCATAACCTATGCCACTACGACTAGATTAATCTCCCTTTCTTGGAGGCCTCGAATCTGGTCCTGCAACAGGGGTACGTCTTTGGACGGCCCCCAGTTAAGCCCCTTGTTAACCCATGACGTCAGCCATTGTGGAGGGCCCGAGCGGAAGACGGGCGGCAGCCTCTGCCTGCTGCCCCTGGGAGCGGTGATATAGAACCACTCCTGTTGCCACAAGCCGAGCTCCTCCTGAAAATAGCCCTCGGGCCATGGAGCATCGGCCCTCTTGCTTATAACCGCCCCGCCGCACTCTTCCTGACACCCCTCAATCATCTTCGGCCCCACGTTGAAGGTTTTGAGCCACAAGCCGAAGTGAGGGGTAGTGCGGAGGAGGGCTTCGCAGACGACAATGAATGATGAGATGTGGAGGATGGACTCCGGAGCCAAGTCATGGAATTCCAGCCCATAGTAAAACATGAGCCCCCTCACAAAGAGATCCATCGGGAAGCCTAAACCCCGACGGAGGTGATACACAAACACGACGCTCTCGCCGGGCTCGGGAGTAGGAATAACTTGCCCTCGGGCAGGCAACCTATGCGAAATCTCGTAGGTCAAGTACCTGGCGTCTCTCAGCTTTAGCACGTCTTCTTCCGTGACGGAAGAGGGCATCCACCGGCATCTTAGGTCGGAGCCGGACATTGTCGAAGGTCGAAGGTACCCGAATCTTGAGCCCTGGGTGTTGGAACTCGGGGCGAGGGGCGGATTCGATTGAGGATTGAAGAAAAAGAACGGGCCTTGGTCTCATTATAAAGAGGAAGAATACCGAGAGCCGTCCTCGTGACCGTTTGGAACCCGCCTTTGATGGAGGGGGCGTGGCAACGGGCGTGGTTGGGTTACCCACGTCCATATTTATGAGAATCCCGGAATAAGGGGAACATGATCTCTGCTTCGACAAGACATCACGCCACGAAATACGTCAGAAGATTGAACCTGTGTAAATATTATTCTCTCTACGGTGGTATGTGGAATTTATTTTGCAGAGTCGGACACTATCCTGGTGTTCACAATCTTCCATAAATTATTCGGAGGAGGAACCCGCCTTGCAATGCTGAAGACAATATGCGCGCCGAACTCGTCGTCATTGAAGCCTGGTTCAGGGGCTACTGAGGGAGTCCTGGACTAGGGGGTGTCCGGATAGCCGAACTATCATCATCGGCCAGACTCCAAGACTCTGACGATATAAGATTGAAGACTTCGTCCCGTGTCTGGATGGGACTTTCCTTGGCGTGGAAGGGAAGCTTGGCGATACGGATATGTAGATCTCCTACCATTGTAACCGACTCTGTGTAACCCTAGCCCTCTCCGGTGTCTATATAAACCGGATGGCTTTAGTCCGTAGGACGAACAACAATCATACCATAGGCTAGCTTCTAGGGTTTAGCCTCCTTTATCTCATGGTAGATCTACTCTTGTAACACACATCATTAATATTAATCAAGCAGGACGTAGGGTTTTACCTCCATCAACAGGGCCCAAACCTGGGTAAAACATCGTGTCCCTTGTCTCCTGTTACCATCCGCCTAGACGCACAGTTCGGGACCCCCTACCCGAGATCCGCCGGTTTTGACACCGACAACTGGGCTGGTCGTGGCCCGTCTAGCCCAGACCAGATATCCAGCCCAGATATTATTTTTTTTCAGGATGAAAATGGCTAGCCCAACTATACGTTTTTTGAGGAATACCCAGGCAAGGTCAACTTGTTATTCTCCGCCCCGCTGGGCTGCAAATCTTTCTGTCGGTGGGAAACGACACCTATGGGATCACAAGAATCCCTACTACGGTTTCGGGACGCAGGGTTGTGAGAAGAGCAGGATTAACAGTCAGCACAAGGATCATTTACCCAGGTTCGGGCCCTCTCGATGGAGGTAAAACCCTACTCCTGCTTGATTGATATTGATGATATGGGTAGTACAAGAGTATATCTACCACGAGATCAAGGAGGCTAAACTCTAGAAGCTAGCCTATGGTATGATTGTTGTTCGTCCTATGGACTAAAACCCTCCGGTTTATATAGACACCGGAGAGGGCTAGGGTTACACAGAGTCAGTTACAATGGTAGGAGATCTACATATCCGTATTGCCAAGCTTGCCTTCCACGCCAAGGAAAGTCCCATCCGGACACAGGACGAAGTCTTCAATCTTGTATCTTCATAGTCTTGGAGTCCGGCCAATGATGATAGTTCGGCTATCCGGACACCCCCTAGTCCAGGACTCCCTCAGTAGCCCCCGAACCAGGCTTCAATGACGATTAGTCCGGTGCATATATTGTCTTCGGCTTTGCAAGGCGGGTTCTCTTCCAAATTCCATGTGCTTGCCGAATAGTGTCCGGCTTCCTTATAAATGTTGCGCTCCTTGGCTTCCACGTCCAATAATGGCCCTTCTTCCATGTGTCATATGAATGCGAAAAGCCAGGGTATTTTTACGTTTTACCCCCTAGCTGCGCGAATAAGCTGCCTATAAGAGAGGCGAGGATCTAGATCCGAATCACACCATCCTCCTTCCGCGAGCACTCATGGAAGCGCCTCTGACAAAAATCCACTCCATCATGGACAGTCGACACGGCTCCTTCTCTCGCGCTCCCAGCCCTCAGCCAGGAGATTGGAGGAGATGTTCAGTCCCGCATAGCGAGCTAGTGACGCTCCAAGCAGGGGGATACCTTCCCCCAGCCTTCATGGTTCCGGTTCGAGCCGGACTGGCTACCTACAAGGGTGGAAAGAAGGTGGAGAGTGTCCCCAATCCCTCCAAAGGAGAGCGGGTATGCTTCGTCCCTTATCTAATAAGGGGACTCGGATTTCCCATACATCCGTTTCTCCGGGGGCTCCTGGAGTTCTATGGTCTCCAGCTTCACCACCTTACACCTGCCTCCATCTTGCACATCGCGGGCTTTGTAGCCCTTTGCGAGCTAGTCTTGGGCATCGAGGCCCATTTTGCGCTATGGAAGAGATTGTTTTGCCTCGTACCCCGTTCTCATGAGGGGTCGATATATCAAGTGGGCGGAGCCGAAATATGGCGCATCGCCGGGACCGGATACCTATCCGGAACCCCGAAGAAGGCGTCCGAAGATTGGCCTTCGGAATGGTTTTATATGGAAGACGCCCCACTGCCGAACCCAGTTCGGATCGGCCTCCCGGAGTTCAGCAACGCTCCTCTAAAGAAACGCCTGAGTTGGCGCCCGCGGAGCCCTCAACAGGAGAATGATAGGGACGTCCTATATCTGATGGGCCGGATAAGGTTACTAGCTCATTCCGGATTGACCATGATTGGAGTCATGGCCACGTGCATCATGCGAGGGGTGCAGCCGCTCCAATATAGGGGCCACCCCATGTGGGATTTTAACGGGGAGGATGACGCCACCCGTCATGGCCGCAAGGGGCCGGGATCGGTTGCCGATCTGGTGAAGATCCTGTCCGGCTTGTACAAGGGGGAGAAGGAGGACTTCCTCCGCGTGAGTCCATTGAATGGATTATCCATGAATAACCCTCGGAGCTGGGTAAGCGGACGTTTATCTGTTCGATCCATATTCCCAAAGTTAAGTGTCTTACTTTGTGATTTCGACGCAGGAACTGCGCCGGGACGTGGAGGGCATACACAGCCTGACTCCACAACCCGAGGATCCGGGACGATCCCTTGATCCGGCCTCCGAAGAGGATCTGGACATAGAGGTGGAGGTGATCGATGGGGTGTTCCACCAACTTAGCATGCACAATGCTTTGGTTGCCATTATGGCCGACTACTCCGGTTTATCTCCGGCTTCCCAGGTAACTGTGACCGGAGTCCTGACATCATTACTCATCCGTGCTTATTTCTTACCACCATATACCAACGGTGCCCCACAGGAGGTGCCTTTGAGGCGGGAAGCCGAACCCGCGGCGGCTGACCAACAAGGGTCAGTTCGGCCTAACAGGCAGAAGAGGAGTGCGGCGCGAATCGAAACGTTGCCACATCGGTATGGCGCACCACCGTATTTAAGGGAAAGATTCCTAGGAGGTATATTAACGCTCATGCTTTTTCTAGGAGAAAGAGCGCTCGCCGGACTGTGTCCGGAGAGGTTGCCACTCAAGCCTCCGCCAGCCAGGCTCCAACGCCTGGTCCAGAGGGGGAGGCGAACACAAGGCGTGAGCCGGATGCTCCTCCAACGAAGGATGCCGACAGGCTGTCCGCCACCAAGTCTGAGGTGGAGAGCGCCATGAATCATAGGCATCGTCGGACAGTTCTTCGTGACGCGTGTTTCTCCCCGGAGGCGTTGAATGTCTTTAATGCGGGAGATGCGCACCTCCGTGCCGCTCGAGATGGTCTAACCAGAGCCACAGAGCAGTATGTGAAGGACATACGGGTGAGGAATTTTAATAGTTATATATGCCAGTAGCCCCCGAGACTTAAAATAGTTAGAATAACTGATTTAAGGATCATTTGTGATGCAGGATCTTACGGAGAAGAATACCCACCTGTCCCATGAGCTTCAAGAGTGCAAGGCCCAACTTGAGGCCGCACTAGCCGCCGCAGGGGGAGCCATAGAGACTCCCTCTGGTAATACATACTTCGAAAAGATAAGTAGTTTATGGAGTACGACATGTGTATAAGTCTGACAATAATATTGCAGATGGTGCCGGACTAGATCCGGACAAGAAACATCTACTGCGCCAGCTGAAGGCCGGTGAGAAGGTGCTTATGAGGGTGCAGCAGGAGAGGAACAAACTCCAAGATGCCAACACCCAGCTGGGCGAAGAACTAAAAGATGTTCGGGTCCAGCTGTCTGACTCTGTGAAGGAGAATCGGTGGCTTCGTCGCCGCATTTACAGTAAGTGCTTGAGCAAATTCTTTTGAAAAGAAGAGTTCGGCGAGGAAGTCGATTGACAGAAATGTGTCTGTAGGTGTGCTCACAGGTCGTCCTGTGGAGGAAATGCCCGGTTCAACGGGTGACCTACATCCCGAGCTGCTGCAACTGCACGAACGTGTTCGGCAGGCGATGAGCGGCGTTGCCCAGGCCTTATGGCCGTCCGTCTCCCTACCCGAGGGTCTTGGAGGGCTTGCGGAGAAGCTTCAGGGAGCACGGCAGCGCTTCTGTCTGTGGAAGATATCGGCCTGCCGTCAAGGCGCCAAGGAGGCATGGGCCATGGTGAAGACGCGGTACACGAAGGCTGATCCAAACCACATGGCCGAGGACGGACCTGTGGGGCCCGATGGGAAGGAGATCCCTGTGAGCTTAATGTACGGCCAACTAGAGTTGGCCGCGAAGTATTCCCAACGGGACTGTAAACTAGACAGCCTGTTAGATGGGATTGAGGAGGAGTACAATCAGTCAATTTGACGATGTAATTTAAAATGACATGTACATTGCCTTCTAGCCGGATTGTAGATCATTTGTCTTTGCGGACCTTTTCGCTTCAACCTCAGGACCCAACAGTCCGGAGTGTGTTCGAATACCCTCATGGTTATGTAAAAACCGGGGCATGCATGGAGACCAGGCGTAGGGGTCATTAGTGCTTTATCAGACAAGTGCCCAACTAGTTATGTTATATTACATGGTTAGTAAGAAACATCTTCCAGGGAGAATAGTTCCGTTAGGGGTTCCTTTCCCTGGAAGGCATGCCCTAAAGTGCATGTCCGGACTGCGAAAAGAGCAGAAAAGCATCTGGGGGAAGATAAATAAATATGTAAGAAATCATCTTTCAAGTCATTGACCGAATATTCCCTTAAGAACGCATCCGGCTGACCCGGCAGTAACAATCGCAGAGGTGCTCCCTTTACCTCCTAGCCGAACAATCAGGAACGTAGGGGTAAGCACAGGAGCCAGGCAACCCAGCTTGGCCAAAACTTAAGTCATATCGATGCATATAATGGTCAATAAAAGGTACATGTGGAAGTGTGGCACATGTGTTGGGCATGAAGCCCGTATAAATAAGCTTCTGTTAAAGAAGCCCCCAGGTATAATGAGTGCGAGCAGCACGTCAAGTGTGTGCGAACAATGCGCAGATCAGCCCTCAAAGGCTTTACGAAAAAAGGAGGAAGAAAGAGAGAAACAAAAGACAGCTAAAGTATAAACTGTGGACGGAGGAAGGAGACGAACTCTGAGTCCGGTGCTAGGCGTAGAATCTTCGGAGACAGGCTGCGTTCCATGGGTTCGGCTCGAGTCGGTTGTCCGATGCATTTCGTAGATGGTATGCTCCGCCGGTTAGGACTTGGTCGATGATGAAGGGACCTTCCCATTTGGGCTTGAGTTTGTCCTTTTTCTTGTCCGGCAGGCGTAGAACTAGTTTGCCAACATTGTAAGTTTTGGCCTGTACTTCTCTGCTTTGATATCTTCAAGCCTGCTGCTGATAGAATGCGGAACGAGCTTTTTCCACGTCGTGCTCCTCTTCTAAGACGTCCAAACCATCCTGCCGATCCAACTCGGCCTCTCTTTCCTCGTACATGCGCACGCGAGGTGAGCCATGAATTATATCGCAGGGCAAAACTGCCTCTACGCCGTATACCATAAAAATGGTGTGACTCCGGTAGTGTGGTTTGGCATGGTCCGCAGCCCCCAGAGTACGGAGTCGAGCTCCTCCACCCAGTGCGTGTTAGATTCCGTGAGGGACCGCACTAACCTGGGTTTGATGCCTCTCATGATTAGACCATTTGCTCGTTCGACTTGACCGTGAGTTTGAGGGTGATAGACTGAAACATAGTTGAGCTTGATGCCCATATTTTTGCACCAGAGTTTAACCTCGTCGGCCATGAAGTTCGTGCCGTTATCAGTGATGATGCTGTGGGGGACGCCATAATGGTGTACTACCCCAGATATGAAGTCTATCACAGGTCCGAATTCGGCCGTTTTAACTGGCTTGGCCTCTATCCATTTGGTGAATTTGTCCAACATGACCAATAGGTATTTTTGCTTGTGGGTTCCCCCTTTAAGGGGTCCAACCATGTCAAGCCCCCAGACCGCAAACGGCCAGGTGATGGGTATAGTTTTGAGGGCGGTGGGTGGCATGTGGCTTTGATTAGCAAAGAGCTGGCAACCGACGCATCGTTGGACTAAGTCCTGAGCATCTGCCCGGGCCATCGGCCAATAAAATCCTGTACGGAAGGCCTTGCCTACAAGGGCCCGGGCTGCGGCGTGGTGCCCGCCAAGTCCGGCATGAATTTCAGCCAGAAGATTTCGCCCTTCCTCTTTGGAGATGCACCTTTGAAGGACTCCGGTTGTGCTTTTCTTATAAAGCTCTCCCTCACGGACCTTGTAGGCTTTAGATCGCCGTACTATGCAGCGGGCCTCGTTTTGGTCTTCGGGAAGTTCCTGCCTAATTAAGTAGGCTAGGAATGGTTCGGTCCATGGGGCAATGACTGCCATTATTTCGTGGGCTGAAGGTGTTATTTCATTGGCTGAGCCACCGATTGTGTCAGAATGTTCAGTGTTGGGCGGTGCAGTTGGTTCCAGGTTGTTGTTTCCGGACTCTTCTTCCCATAATACGGATGGATTAAAAAGCCGCTCCAGGAAGATGTTTGGAGGGACGGCGTCGTGCTTTGCGCCGATGCGTGCCAACACGTCGGTCGCCTAGTTATTATCCCGGGCTACATGGTGGAATTCGAGTCCTTCGAACCAAGCTGACATTTTTTAAGACGGCGTTACGGTAGGCTGCCATTTTCGGATTCTTGGCATCAAAGTCTCCATTTACTTGGGATATTGCAAGGTTTGAATCCCCGCGGACCTCTAGGCGTTGAATGCCCATGGAGATTGCCATCCGGAGACCATGTAGAAGGGCCTCGTATTCTGCTGCATTGTTGGAGTCCGTGTACATTATCTGAAGTACGTATTGGACCGTGTCTCCGGTTGGGGACGTCAAGACGACGCTAGCCCCCAAGCCGGCCAACATTTTGGAGCCATCGAAATGCATGATCCAATTGGAGTATGCGCCATACTCTTTAGGGAGTTCGGCTTCGGTCCATTCAGCGATGAAGTCGGCCAAAACTTGCGACTTTATAGCTCGCCGTGGTTTGTAGGTTATGTAGAATGGTAGGAGCTCAATGGCCCATTTTGCAATCCTGCCCGTCGCATCGCGGTTGTTTATAATGTCGTTGAGAGGTACTTCGGAGGCCACTGTTATCGAACACTCTTGAAAGTAGTGTCGCAGCTTCCGGGATGCCATGAACACCGCGTACGCTATCTTTTGATAATGTGGATACCGGGACTTGCATGGAGTTAAGACAGTGGATACGTAGTACAGTGGTTTTTGAAGAGGGAATTTGTGTCCTTCTGTTTCTCGTTCAACGACGAGCCACCCGCTTACAACTGGATGTGTTGCCGCGATATGTAATAACATTGGTTCGCCCAAGTTGGGCGCGGCCAGGACCGGATTTGTTGCCAATATGGCCTTTATTTCTTCGAGTCCGGTCGTGGCAGCATCCGTCCATTCGAAGTGTTCGGTGCGCCGGAGGAGGCGATAAAGGGGCAATGCCTTTTCTCCCAAGCGGGAGATGAACCGGCTTAGAGCCGCAACGCATCCAATCAATTTTTGTATTTGTTTGAGGTCTTTTGGGATGTCCAACTGTGACAGAGCTCGGATCTTGGCTGGGTTTGCTTCAATTCCTCTACCGGATACAATGAAGCCCAAGAGCTTTCCGGGTGTTACGCCGAAAACGCATTTTTCCGGGTTGAGCTTAATGTCATATGCTTGGAGGTTGTCGAATGTGAGCCTCAAATAGTCTACTAGAGTTTCGACATGTTTTGTCTTGACGACCACATCGTCTCCGTATGCCTCCACTGTTTTGCCGATCTGGGTTGCCAAACATGTCTGAATCATGCGCTGATATGTTGCGCCGGCGTTTTTGAGCCCGAAGGGCATTGTGTTGAAGCAGAATGGTCCGTATGGAGTAATGAATGCCGTTGCGGCTTGGTCTGTCTCCGCCATCTTGATTTGATGGTAGCCGGAGTATGCGTCGAGGAAGCACAACGAATCGTGCCCTGCGGTAGCATAGATGATTTGATCGATGCGGGGAAGGGGGAAAGGATCCTTTGGACAAGCCTTGTTAAGGTCTTTAAAATCGACACACAGGCGCCAGGATTTGTCCTTTTTGGTACCATTACCAGGTTTGCTAGCCAGTCCGGATGTTTGATGTCTCTGATGAATCCGACTTCTAATAGTTTGGCTAGCTCCTCTCCCATTTCCTATCTTTTGGGTTCGGAAAATCGCCGAAGAGCCTGTTTGACTGGCTTGAATCCTTTTAGGATGTTAGGCTGTGTTCTGCTAGCCTGCGTGGGATTCCTGGCATATCTGAAGGGTGCCAGGCAAAGATGTCCCAATTTTCCCGAAGGAATTCTCGTAGTGCGGCGTCTACATGAGGGTTTAATTGTGCCCCAATGGAGGTCGTCTTTGTGGGGTCCGTTGGATGGACTTGGAATTTGACTATTTCATCCGCTCATTTAAAAGAGGTGGACTTGGATCTCTTACCGAGTATCACATCGTCCCTGTTCACCGTGGAGCACAGCGCAGTGAGTTCCTCTGCCGCTAGGGCTTCGGATAGTGCCTCTAGGGCTAGTGCGGCTGTCTTATTTTCGGCGTGGAGTGCTATGTTCGGATCACTGACTAGAGTGATGATTCCATTGGGCCCGGGCATTTTAAGCTTCATGTACCCGTAATGGGGTATAGCTTGAAAAATTGTGAATGCCTCTCGCCCTAATAAAGCGTGATATCCGCTGCTGAACGGGGCTACTTGGAACATGACCTCCTCGGATCTCTATATGTCCGGCGAGCCGAACACCACATCTAGTGTAATTTTTCCTGTGCAGCGTGCTTCCCGACTAGGGATTATTCCTCTAAAGGTTGTGCTGCTTCGCTCAATGCGGCTCCAGTATATTTCCATTTTTCAAAGGGTTTCCTCGTAGATGAGGTTTAATCCGCTGCCGCCATCCATGAGTACCTTGGTAAGATGAAAGCCGTCCACTATTGGACTGAGGACAAATGTGGCTGGTACTCGGGCTGTTCGGAATTTAGGTTCGTCGCTGGCGTTGAAGGTGATAGCCGTGTCACTCCATGGATTTATTGTTGCTACTTGGTAGACTTCGGCGAGGCTGCAGAGTGTTCGTTTCCGCATATTATTTGATGCGAAAGTCTCGAAGACTGTTAATACCGTACTGGTACTGTTGGGCTGGTTCTCCGGGGCTAGAAGCTCATCGCCACTTTTGGCCACCTGTCGTAATATCCAACATGCTCGAAGGCTATGTGTTGGAGTGGCGCCCTCTGTACTATGGATTTTACAGGGTCCGCTGAGCCATCCCTCCAGTACGGTTCCGTGCCCTTTAGGGGTTTTTTGCTTTTTGGTTTTTATCCCAGGTGCCTGAGCATGATGCACCCTTTTATGTCGGACTAGGGTTGGGTTCGGGGCCGGATTGTCCCAAAACTTGGTTTTGGTTTTCCAGGCACTCTCCATCGCGCAGTACTTTCGTACTATGGACGCTAGGTCGGCGAAGCGTGTAATTTCACGACGACTTATGGCGTTCATGATTCCCTTGTCCGTGCAATTGTTACAGAAAATTGATATTGCGCTTTCCTCACGGCAGCCTTTATCCTGTCCATAACCAGGAGGAATCTGGCCCAGTAATGATGTACTGTTTCAGCGGGCTCTTGCCGGATTCAAGATAGATCGCTTGTGTTTGGGTGGGCGGGTGGAATTAAATTTGGGACCCCTCCCAATCTGAGGCTCAGGGGCCGAAAAGTTTCCGAATTTGGAAGCTTGGATTGCTAGATGTTGTCCAACCAATCTGGTCCGCTGCCAGACTTTAGGTTCAGTATTTGATTGACGTCCGTCCCTCGACGGGAATCCGGCATGGAGGGATCAGGAATCCGGACATAACTGGTCCTTAATATAGAAGAAGAGTCGCCGCGCTGTTCCTCTACCACAGCAACGTGGTGGGTAGCCTGGGGAGAGTTGATCTCTCTCAGATCGGTTTTAAGCCCAATCTGATCGTAATCTGTAGCGACTCCCAGGGCGGCGATGCGATCCAAGAGCTTGTTTACGGAGGAGAGCTCCCTCGGATCTAGCTGCTCGGCGAATTCCGAGTTGATGTGAAGATCGCTTTTGATGACCCGAGAGGTCATTGTCGGAGCGGCGGCCGAACAGGCGGTCATGAGAAAACCACCTAGCCGGATAGTTTGGCCGATGGCCAAAGCTCCTTTGGCAACGGTACCGTCTTTAAAGATGGGAAGAGGCATCCTTCCTGATTGCGATGGCACAGACGAACTCTCAATGAAAGCACCAATGTCGGTGTCAAAACCGGCGGATCTCGGATAGGGGGTCCCGAACTGTGCGTCTAGGCGGATGGTAACAGGAGACAAGGGACACGATGTTTTTACCCAGGTTCGGGCCCTCTCGATGGAGGTAAAACCCTACTCTTGCTTGATTGATATTGATGATATGGGTAGTACAAGAGTAGATCTACCACGAGATCAAGGAGGCTAAACTCTAGAAGCTTGCCTATGGTATGATTGTTGTTCGTCCTATGGACTAAAACCCTCCGGTTTATATAGACACCTAAGAGGGCTAGGGTTACACAGAGTCGGTTACAATGGTAGGAGATCCACATATCCGTATTGCCAAGCTTGCCTTCCACGCCAAGGAATGTCCCATCCGGACACGGGACGAAGTCTTCAATCTTGTATCTTCATAGTCTTGGAGTCCGGCCAATGATGATAGTTCAGTTATCCGGACACCCCCTAGTCCAGGACTCCCTCAGCCTCCTTTTATAGGCGAAAGGGGCTACCACAGTGGCACACAGGAGGTGGAAAGGCCTACAATGCTACGAGCTTATCGCCCGTATTATAGGACAAGAAGCATTTAATGCATAGGTTAGGTGTCCTCTCGCTTTATCGGGGATGGGAGCGAGGCCCGCCCCGTCCGCCGCTGCTCCCCCTTGTTTCGACACGCGCCCTGGCTAGCGATGCATGCAGTGCCATGTAGGTAGGCAAGCAGCTGAGGTGCCGCGGTGGTGGGGCCTCCACGAAGTTCTGCATGCCGCCACGCAGGTGTGTGCTGAGTTGGCCTGGAAGCTGCGTGCAACCACGCAGGTGCCTACCCAGCTGGTTGGGCTAGCAGCTGCATGTGAACAATGGTGGGGATTTGGTTGGTGCGGGCCTGGCAGTGGCCCCGCTGTCGCCCTTGGCAAGGGTATTGCCGGGTGGCCCAGCAAAGGTCTTGCCGGGCGGTCTGGCAAGGGTCTTCCCGTGGTGTGCTGGCGTCCCCAGCAAGGGTCTTGCCGAGGGCCTTGTGGATTTTCCTCGGCAAGGATCTTGGCGAGGATTGTTGTCCTCCATTCCTTATCTGATCTTGAATATTCTTTGTCTTCACAAAGATCTGCACGCCACCATGGAGGTGCCTCCCGAGCCCTGGCCCAACGTGTTGATGGTGTTGGAGACCGTGGGCTCGAGGGTGGCTCGCTCCGCTAGTGTGGGTGAGCTGCCCCGGCAAGGGGCTTGCCGGGGCTGCTGAGGCTGGCCTTGGCAAGGGTCTTGCCGGGGGAACCTGCTCCGCCCATCTGCTCTCTGTGGCCTTGGTCCTTGATATCGCCTTGTTTGTCTCATGCCTTGGGCTTCTCTCCGGCTCCCCTCCTCTACCCTGGTGTGTGCGGCCGTGGCACGTGGCTCTGACTGCCTGTGCACAAGTAAAGGGGTCAAAAGGAGTTCCCCTACTTTTGTACACCGACAGGAGCCCCCAGTACTAGGCCACACATAAGCGAGACACGTTGTTGGGCCAGGCCCAGAACGGTTCGTGGGCAGGCGGGGCGGATTTTACCGTGGTAACTGTTTCGTCCGCTGCGCTTCCCCATGACCCATGTTGAATGCGCGACGTGGGGGTCGCGCGCGCATGCGTGACCAAAGCACGCTGGCGTCATCTTGCGGTGGACAATAAAGAGGCGGCTTGAGTGTCTCTTCGAGACCGCAAGGCCACTGCTCATCTACTGCCCTTACTTGGGAACCGTCGCTCCACGCGTCCCACTACGCCCATCTCTTGCGCCACGTTCGCTGCATGCATGATGCAGAGGGAATGACAGGCGCGCGGGATATGTGAAGTCGCGCGTGCATGGGTTGATTCCCACGCGCCTTTAATTGAGCGGGGAGGGCGGTCGACCGCCCCGCCCGTTGTCACTTCAATGGGCAAGATTGGCCGAGAGGGGCGGCCAAGCCTCGCCCCCGCCCTTTTATAAAGAGGGGAGCGGGAGGAATGGCGCCTCTCAATCCTTCGTCATTTGCTTCTCCCCATTCTTGCTTCCTCCTTCCTTCTGTCATGGCAAGGGGGCGTGGTGACGCTTCATCGGTGGCGGTGAGGGTCTCGGCTAGACAACGCATTTCTCCTCCCCAAGAGCTCGTGGCGGCGGAGCCGGCCGTTAGAGGGAGGGGAGGGGGCGAGGTCGAGGCCGTTGCAGCGCTCGAGGGAGATGAGGATGGGGCGGCAGCTCGGCCTCGCCTCCGCCAGCAACCCCTGCCACGGTGGAGGGCCATGTCAGGGACAACCCTTACGAGTTCTTCATCAGGCTGGGCCAGCCACCGCACCGCCGTCTTCGCCTCCCGACTCCATTTGCACGGGAGATGGAGCTGGATCCGCCGCAGGCGTTGCGGCTACATATGAGGGGTTGTCGGAACAGCGGCACATGGACCGATGTCGAGTTCCCTGCCCCTCACATCATGTATCTTCGCCGAGGGTGGAAGACTTTTGCCCGTGTCCACAGCCTGACGGAGGGGCTCACTCTCCATTTCAAACTAATGGAGAGCGGCCTCCTCTCCGTCAAGGTCTTTGGGAACTTTGGGACTCGCGTAAGGTGATGCGTGGAGAGCTCCTCTGATGATGAAGATTCCTCCTCGAGCAAGAGTGGCGAGGAGGACAGCGGCATCGATGATGAGGGTAGCGGGCAGCATGATGACGGGTCCAACTAAGCGTCGAGCGCCGCTCTGGGCGACACTGGCGACCCCATCATCCGTGTCGCCGGCTCCTTGAACTTCTCGGAGTCATCTCCTTGGGCGGCTGGTGCATGGAGGCTATGGAAGAGGGAGAGGGCGGGCGGCAAGGCCACAAAGTCGGAGTATGCGGGCACCGACGCCTTCGTCGCGTGTCAGCATCCTGCCGCCTCGTCTTCGAGATCTTCCCCCGGCGCCGTCATCACCAGCCAGCCTTTGGACGGCCACCGAGATGTTCTCTTGGTGCTTTTTGCCGCTCGTAGCTCGCCTAGGCGCCCCTTTTGCCCCTTTTTTTCTTCCTTGACCTGCCTCCTGGGGAGAGGAACAAGAAAGGGATTACGGGCATCTAATCACTTTTTAGTCTTGTCAGCCTTCGGGCCTTCGTTAAATTCAGAACTTGTAATCCCCTTGCTCATGTTTTTCATTTCGTATGAACTGTACATGTGTGGGATGTTTTTAATGAAAAAGGGATGTTTGCCGGGTTTTTCGTTCGTGGGTAGAACCCGAGACAAGGAGTGAATCCTCGTTACTATTTAGGATAAACATTTTTCGCCCGGCAACAGGCCCTTGCCATCCCCCCACTTTGCTCGACCTTTCTCACGCCCTTGGCAGAGGTAGGGATGAAGTGGGTTTAGGCCCCTCATTCCATTTCCTTGCTGCCGCGACTACAATCAAATTCGGATCCAGGAGATAATCCTTGGGTACGGAAAAAAGGGGAGCACGGTAGCCTAGAAATAAAACGAGGTTTCACATATCCTAGTCCATAACGAAATGCATGATAGAGGATAAAAGACTTATCTGGATTTGTGGCCCTCGGCAACCTTGGCTTGCCGTGGGTGGATCCTTGTACTTGCATCCCTCGACAACTTTGGCTTGCCGGGGTCAGGATGCCGGTCCGTTCCCTTTCTTCCAAACAGCTCGGCAGAAGTGCTTATGTGCCCTGTGAACCAAAGAGGATAGGAAAGAACAGAGAGATGCACACTCGACCTCTAAGCTAGGGGTTAGCTACCGCTAAGCACTATCAACCCTAACCGAGGAGGAGACTCGACCTAGCATGCATGCTATAACTTAGGGTGCCAGCGCTTCGTTTATTTATGCTCAGGGTCTGCGCCTGGCTTTGTACAGAGGGTTACATGCCTTGCCGACAAGGCTTGTACAAAAGGTGGCTTGCCGGGAGGCCCGGCAGCTGCGCCTTATGGGTAAAACTTGCAAAGATGCTCGATGTTCTAGGAGTTGCTCACTGGAATGGCATCTTCGATCTCCAGGCGGACTGCGCCGGGCCCGGTGACTCGTGTTACCCGATAAGGGCCTTCCCACTTTGGCGTCAACTTGTTGGAATTCTTCGCCGACTTAACGTGCCGAAGAACAAGGTCGCCTTCCTCAAAGCTGTGGGCATGAACCTTGGGGCTATGGTAGCGGTGCAAGGCTTGCTGGTAGCATGCTGCTCTCACAGCCACCCGGAGACGATCTTCCTCAAGGAGCGTTGCGTCATCTTGCCGCAATCGCTCTTGCTCAAGCTCATCATAAGCGAGCACTCGAGGTGACCCATATATGAGTTCTATGGGGAGAACTGCTTCTGCCTCGTAGACCAGGGCAAAGGGTGTCTGGCCGGTGGCTCGATTTGGCGTCGTTCTGATCGACCAAAGAACCGCCGGCAACTCGTCAATCCAGCGCCTTCCACTCTTGCGCAGCTTGTCAAAATTCTTCGTTCTTAAGCCTCACAAAACTTTAGCATTTTCTCTCTCTGCTTGGCCGTTGCTCCGTGGGTGTGCCACAGAAGCAAAATAGACCTTGCTGCCAAGATCCTCAATGTATTGCATGAAGGCATGGCTTGTGAACTGTTTGCCGTTGTCGGTGATGATCCTGTAGGGTACCCAAAACGGCAAACTAGTCCTCTGAAGAACTTGATGGCTGACTGCGCTGTCACCTTCCTCACTACTTCCACCTCTGGCCACTTTGTGAACTTGTCGATTGCAACATACAAGTACTCAAAGCCCCCGGCGGCACGAGGGAAAGGGCCCAATATGTCGAGCCCCCAGACCGAGAAGGGCCTGGAGAGAGGGATGGTTTGAAGGGCTTTAGATGGTTGATGAATCTTCTTTGAATGGAACTTTCATGCTTCACACTTGGTTATTAGTGTCGTCGCATCCTGGAGGGCGGTGGGCCAGAAGAAACCTTGCCAGAAAGCCTTGCCGGCAAGGGCCCTTGACTCTATGTGGGAGCCACATATGCCTCCATGTATCTCTACCAACAGCTCTAGTCCTTCCTCCCGGGAGATGCACTTCAATTTCACCCCATTCTGTCTTTTTCTGTACAAGACGTTGTCAATGAATTGGTACAGAGCAGACCGGCAGGCTACTCTCTCCGCTTCTTCCTGCTCCTCGGGAAGCTCCCCTTTTTGGAGGAATCGGACAGTGTGTTGCACCCATGCTGGAGCCTATGGCTTGACGACAAGGACCAAAGGCATCTCTTCTGCCACGGGAGCGGCCGTCTCTATGGGCATGGCCTGAGGCCCTACCGGAGTCGGTCGCCCCGCGGCAGGATCGGCATCCACGGCAGCATCTTCGCCAGCAGCCTCGGGGAGCTTGGTGGGGAAGTACTTGTCGGGGCCTAGCTTCCTCCGCTTGCTCTGCCCGGTTGATGGTTTGATGGATGGTTGAGTTAACTGAAGCACAAAAGTACCTGGTTCCACAGGTAGCTTGAGGGCAGCGCGCTTTGACAGGTAGTCGGCGATGTCGTTTTCCGTCCGAGGGACATGCTCTGCTTGTATACCGTCAAAGCGCTCCTCTAGTTTCCTCACTTCATCCATGTAAGCTTCCATCAACGGGCTTTGGTAATCTTTGTTGATCTGCCTGACGACGAGTTGCAAATCACCCCTGACGATGAGCTTTTTGACTCCGAGGTCCGCCGCGATCCTGAGACCGGCAAGCAAACCCTCGTACTCGGCAGTGTTGTTAGTTGACATCTCCCGGGGAAAGTGCATTGAGATGACATACTTGAGGTGCTCTCCGGTGGGTGCGACAAGCAGCACACCAGCACTGGCGCCTTGTAGCGAAAAAGCCCCATCAAAGTACATGATCCAGTTGCGACTTGTTTCCTTGCCGGGGAGAGCGGTCTCTTGTACCTCTTCGTCGGGCATCGAGGTCCATTCTGCAATGAACTCCACCAAAACTATGCTCTGAATCGTCGAGGTGCTTTCGAACTTTAAACCGAAACTCGACAGCTCCAGGGCCCATTCCATGATCCTCCCTGTCGCATCTGGGTTATGCAGTTTCCGTGGCAACGGGAGGCGGGTGACTATGGTGATCTCATGTGCTTGGAAGTAATGACGCAGCTTCCTCGAGGCCATCAGGAGGCCAAAGAGCAACTTTTGCACACCTGAGTACCTCGACCTAGCCCCCTGCAAGAGGGAGCTGACAAAGTAAACTGGGTGCTGCACCATTTTCTTCTTCTGCGCCACTTCACCCGGTCGCGCGGGCCCTGTCGTACTGGCGTCAACCTCTATCGGGGACTCAGTCTTGCCGGGACCGAGCCCTACCGAGGAGGGTTCCGGCTCGCCATCCATTAACTCTGCCGCTACCGCTGCCTCTTCATCGACCTCTCTTTGTGCCACCAGTGCTGCGCTAACCACCTGATTCGTTGCCGCTAGATACAGCAGCAACGGTTCCTGTGGTTTTGGCATGACCAGCACTGGGGTAGAGGAGAGGTACTTCTTCAGATCTTGCAGCGCTGCCTTGGCCTCCGGGGTCCACTCTATTGGGACCGTCTTCTTCAAGATCTTGAAAAAGGGAAGGGCACGCTCCGTGGACTTGGAGATGAATCTGCTCATGGCGGCAACGCAGCCGGTGAGCCGACGCAAGTCCTTGATCTGTTTGGGTGCCTCAATTTGCTTGATGGCCTTGATCTTATCTGGGTTTGCCTCAATCCCGCGCTACGACACAAGGAACCCGAGAAGCTTGCTGGATGGGACACTGAAGACACACTTCTCAGGGTTCAACTTGAGTTTGATCTTGCACAGGTTTGCAAATGTTTCCTCCATATCTTGCACAAGTGTTGCTCTGTCCTTGGTTTTGACCACAATGTCATCCATATAAGCTTCCATATTTCTATGTATCTGGGGCTCAAAACCAATTTGGACTGCCCTTGCAAAAGTTGATCCAGCACTCTTCAACCCGAAAGGCATCCGTAAAAAACAATACGTACCACATGGGGTGATGAATGCTTTCTTCTCCTCGTCTTCTTTTGTCATGAAGATCTGGTGGTACCCTGAGTTGGCGTCGAGGAATGATAACAGGTCACACCCAGCCGTGGAGTCAACAATCTGGTCGATGTGCGGCAACAGGAAGGGATCCTTTGGACAAGCCTTATTGATGTTTGTGTAATCAATACACAACCTCCACTTCCCGTTTGTGTTGCGCACCACTACCGGGTTGGCCAACCACGTCGGATGGAGCACTCCCCTTACCAAGCTTGTCGCCTCTAGTTTTCTGATCTCCTCCATGATGAACTCCTGCCTTTCCAGAGCTTGCTTCCTGACCTTCTGCTTGACGGGTCGTGCATGAGGACAGACAGCAAGATGGTGCTCAATGACTTCCCTGGGAACGCCGGGGATGTCGGAGGCTTGCCATGCAAACACATCAACATTTGGCCGCAGGAAAGTGAGGAGCTCGCTTTCCTATTTGCTGTCGAGGGTGGAGCTTATGGTAAAAGCTCCCCCCGTGCCGTCCTCCTTGACGGGCACCTTCTTGGTCTCTGGTGGTGTACCTCTGGACTTCTTGCTCTTGCCGGTGGAGCTATCTGGCACGTCCTCAACAGGAGCGCAACACCCCAAAGAGGTGCGCTTGCCGGACTGGGTGCGACGGGTCTCGCCGGTGTTCTTCCCTCCCGGGGCTCCGTTGGCAGTAGCAGGTGCCTTGGCGGTAGCTGCTGCAACTACTTCCCGGTAGAGTTGGTCGGCGTAGCTCAACGCGTCTTTGTTGTCGGAGGGGACGGTGATGATGTTCATCGGCCCGGGCATCTTCAGTGTGTTGTAGGCGTAATGTGATGCCGCCATGAACTTGGCTAGCGCCGGGCGGCCGAGGATCCCGTTGTAGGGCAAGGGGATCTCGGCTACATCAAAGACAATCCTCTCCGTCCTGTGGTTCAGCTCGCCTCCGAACGTCACGGGCAGCGTGACCTTTCCCTTCGACTGGCTCCTCCCCGGGTTGACCCCTTGGAACGTGCCCGTCTCCTCGAGGTCTCCATCAGGGATCTACAACCTCTTGATCACAACAGGCGAGATCAAGTTCAGACCGGCCCCACTGTCTACTAGCATCCTCGTCACCTTGAGGTTGGGATTGTTGGTGAGACCAACAATGGCAAGCACCCGATCGCAGTAGTGCGGTCAGGGTGGTCCTCGGTGTCGAAGATGATACGCGTGCTGGACCACCTCAGCGGCTTCCCTGCATCGAGCGACGGCTCCACCGCTGTGACCTCACGTGCCCACTGCTTGAGCTGACGATGGGATGTATGCAGCAAGGCACCACCATCGAGGCATATGGCTTATGTGGCTTTCTGGAACTCACGGTCGCCGGACTCATCGTCCTCGTCATGATCATCGTCTTCCTCGGGCGGGCCTCTCCTGCTGATTATCTTTGCCACATCGGCCTCCCTGGCTGCCGCGCTTCTTGTCAGATCCCTCGGCACCCTCTGGGCCCTTCTCCTTGTCCCGCCGCTCATACTCGACTTTCTGCTTCTCAGCGAGCAGCTCCACTTGCCGGCAGTTCTAGAGGTCGTGGCCTTTGGTGCGGTGGATTTTGCAATACTGCTTGTCGGAGTCCCCTGGCTTATCGGCAGCCGCCAAGGCCCGGCAAGCGGCACACCCGGCAACCTCCTTGCTGGGGTCACTCGCCTTGGGTTTCTTGGTGGCGCCGGTATCGTCGGACCCCTCGACGGCAAGCACGGTTTTGCCCTTGCACTTCCTATTACGGTGCCGGCCCTTCTTCGCCGGGGTGGCGGTATCATCCGTGGAGTTGGTTTCTGCGCCGGCGTCCCTAGGGTACTTCCTTCCCTCTTCAGCGTGAGCGCACCGATCGGCCAGAACATAAAGTTCGGTCACATCCCTGACCTTGTTCATCGCCAGCTCTTCACGCATTTTACGATTGCGCACATTCTAATGGAATGCACTGATCATGGCGCAGGATGAACGTCGGGGATGTTGTACTGCACTCGGCTGAACCTTTGGATGTACTTGCGCAAGTTTTCTCCTTCCTTCTGGGGGATGATATGTAAATCACTCGCCTTGGCATGAGCTTGGTGGCCTCCGGTAAAGGCGCCAACAAACTCATGACACAGATTCGCCCAAGAAGAAATGGAGTCTACTGGCAAGTGCATCAACTATGACATAACATTGGGCTTGAGTGCCAACGGAAAATAGTTGGCGAGCACCTTATCGTCGCGAGCCCCGGCAGCTTGCATCACGTTGGTGTAGATGCTGAGGAACTCCGACGGGTGAGTCTTGCCGTTGTACTTCTTGCCAACGTCAGCCTTGAACATGCGGTGGGAGGGCCACTGGAACTGCCGTAGCTCATGGGTGAAGGCCGGACAACTTACCTCGTAAGGTAGGCCACCGCAGCCTCCCGGTGCTGGGTGGTCTGCCGTGGGCCCCGCCCGCCTGTCCGACTGGTGGCGCGCATCATGCCGGTGCTCGATGGTGGTCCGAGCGTATTCATGAGCTCGCTCCTGAAGAACTTAGCGTTGGTCGTGTTGGGTTCGCGGGTCGGATGATGCTACGGAGATATCATCACGAGCGTCGTCGTGACAGACCGACACTCACCGTGGCCGGGATGGAGGAGGGGAGTGCACCGTGGCCGCATCGCCTCCGGCACGACCTCCGCTGGCATGCGGTGGATCGACGGAGCGATGACCTACGGGTCCCACCGGCCGCAACTCATTGTTGTTAGCGATGCCGACGAGGCTCCGGCCGGTGGCCCTCCATTCGTCAAGCTTTTCCGCAGCGGGAGGAAAGTCGAGGAGCAGCTACGCGCGTGCTAGGACTTCTGCTGGCGTGGGCGGCGGCAAAAGAGGTGTGGACCGTGATGTGCCTCGACTTATAACCGCGTTAGAAGGAGCCCCATCATCGCTCCGCAGTTGTTCGCCACCTCCGCCAGCAGCTCGGCGCGCATGCTTGCCCTCCTCATCGTGTGAAGGGCGCATAAGATCCTTCCCAGGGCAGCGCTACTCATCGCGCATGACCTGAGAATAGCGCGCCATGGGCGCCGGTGTTGGTGTCTTGGAGGTCGCCGCGCCGCCGTCTGGCGGTATGATGACGCCCCTAGAAGGCCCCGCACCACCTGCGGGGGGGGGGACTCCATCTCTGGAGCCCGTGACACGTGGCTCGTCGCCTGGTGCACAAAAGACGCCGCTCACTAGGCCTGGACTACCAGGGTGATGTGGATGTTCGCGGGCCGTGCCACGGGTACTCTCCGCGACTGGCCCGCTACTGGTCCACACCGGTACTAGCAGTCCGGTCCCGAACGAACCGATCACCGTGGTCGTCTTCTTCTTAGGAGCCATGGCGATGAAGAACTGCTAGGCCAGCTACTAGACCAGATCCTCACAATTGCACCCCCTACCTGGCGCGCCAAAGATGTTGGTGGGAAACGACACCTATGGGATCACAAGAATCCCTACTACGGTTGCGGGGTGCTGATACATCTCCGTCGTATCTATAATTTTTTATTGTTCCATGCCAATATTCTATAACTTTCATATACTTTTGGCAACTTTTTATACTACTTTTTGGGACTAACATATTGATCCAGTGCCAGTGTCAGTTCCAGTCTGTTGCATGTTTTATGTTCCGCAGAAACCCCATATTAAATGGAGTCCAAACGGGATAAAAACAGATGGAGAAATATTTAGGAATATTTGTGATTTTTGGGAAGTAAAATCAATGCGAGACGGTGCCCGAGGTGGCCACAAGACAGGGGCCCACGCCCACTCCAGGTGGGGGCGCCCCCACCCTCCTGGGCCCCTAGTAAGGCGGTTGATGCCGTTCTTTGGCCGCAAGAAAGCTAATTTTTGGAAAAAGATCTGGGCAAAGATTTCAATCCAATCGAAGTTATAGATCTCCGGATATAAAAGAAACGGTGCCAGGGCAGAATTCCGGAACACAGAAACAGAGAGAGACAGAGAGATAGATCCAATCTCGGAGGGGCTCTCGCCCCTACCATGCCATGGGAGCCAAGGACCAGAGGGGAAACCCTTCTCCCATATAGGGAGAAGCTCAAGGAAGAAGAAGAAGAAGGGGGCGCTCTCTCCCCCTTTCTTCCGGTGGCGCCGGAACGCTGCTGGGGGCCATCATCATCACCGCGATCTTCACCAACACCTCCGCCATCTTCACCAACATCTCCATCACCTTCCCCCATCTATATTTAGTGGTCCACTCTCCCGCAACCCGCTGTACCCTCTACTTGAACATGGTGCTTTATGCTTCATATTATTATCCAATGATGTGTTGCCATCCTATGATATCTGAGTAGATTTTCGTTGTCCTATCGGTGATTGATGAATTGCTATGATTGATTTGAGTTGCATGTTTTATTATTGGTGCTGTCCTATGGTGCCCTACGTGTCGCGCAAGCGTGAGGGATTCCCATTGTAGGGTTTGCAATATGTTCATGATTTGCTTATGGTGGGTGGCGTGAGTGACAAAAGCACAGACCCGAGTAAGTAGGTTGTTTGCGTATGGGATAAAGGGGACATGATACTTTAATGCTATGGTTGGGTTTTACCTTAATGATCTTTAGTAGCTGCGGATGCTTGCTAGAGTTCCAATCATAAGTGCATATGATCCAAGAAGAGAAAGTATGTTAGCTGATGCGTGTCCCTCAAATAGAATTGCAATAGTGATTACCGGTCTAGTAAAGTAGTCAATTGCGTAGGGGCAATTTCACAACTCCTACCACCACTTTTCCACACTTGCTATATTTAATTTATTGCTTCTTTATCTGAACAGCCCCTAGCTTTTATTTACGTGTTCTTTATTATCTTGCAAACCTATCCAACAACACTTGCAAAGTCCTTCTTGTTTCATAGTTGTTCTAGGTAAAGCGAACACTAAGCATGCGTAGAGTCGTATCAATGGCAGATTGGACTTGAGAGAATATTTGTTCAACCTTTAGCTCCTCATTGGGTTCGACACTCTTACTTATCGAAAGAGGCTACAATTATTCCGTATACTTGCTGGTTATCAAGACCTTTTTCTGGCGCCCTTGCCGGGGAGTCATAGCATGGGGTGAATATTCTCGTGTGTGCTTGTTTGCTTTATCAATAAGTAATTTTTATTTGCTGTTCTAAGTTGTTCTCTATCTTTAGTTATGGATATGGAACACGAAATACCAAAAAAATAGGTGTACTTGCTACTCATGGGGATGGGAACCTCCTAAAACCATCGATGCTCATTATGTTCAAGATATTATGTACTACTTTGATAATCCTGAGAAAACCCCATTCAATTATGTTATGGGAGACACGTTGGATCAACGTGAATACTTTAGGGATTATCGCTTGACAGAAAAAGGGAAACTATTATGGGATCAAATTCATATATTACGTTGGTATGCTCGTCAACTATGCTTGATACATGATTATACTTGTTGCTCTAGGATGAAGGATCCACACCTTCCCTTTTCATGCAAATTCAACGATAATAAAACCTTAGCTGCTTATGCTAATGGTGTATATGATTACTATGATGTGGAACAAATAGAAGAATTTGTTGCTTTTTTGGGTGCTTATGAGATTGAATCTATGTTTAAAGAGTTTGATGATTTTGATGATTCAGTTTATAGACCTGAAAATTTTGCTATACTTAAATATTGTTATAAGAATTATGAATATAATTACAATATTGATGCATTTATTGAGAAAGTCTCTGCTGTCCAAGAAGAGACTAATATTTTGCAGGAGTCTATGGAAGAAGAAATTGATGAAACTTTGAGCTCATTGGATGAAAAAAATGATGAGGAGAGCGAAGAACAAAAGGAGGAAGAGCGGATTAGCTACCCGTGCCCACCTTCTAGTGAGAGTAACTCTTCAACTCATACATTGTTTAATTTCCCTTCGTGCTTACCGAAGGATGATTGCTATAATGATTGTTATGATCCCGTTGATTCTCTTGAATTACCCCTTTTTGATGATGCTTGCTATGCTTGTGGCCAAGATGCCAATATGAATAATGCTTATGGAGATGAACTTGCTATAGTTCCTTATGTTAAACATGAAATTGTTGCTATTGCACCCACACATGATAGTTCTATTATCTTTTTGAATTCTCCCAACTACACTATATCGGAGAAGTTTGTGCTTACTAGGGATTATATTGATGGGTTACCTTTTACCGTTGCACATGATGACTTTGATGAATATAATATGCATGTGCTTGCTGCTCCTACTTGCAATAATTATGAGAGAGGAACTACATCTCCGCCTCTTTATGTTTCCAACACAATAGAATTGCAAGAAACTGCTTATACTATGCATTGGCCTTTACTTGTGTGTGCATGAACCATTCTTTTATGACATTCCGATGCATAGGAAGAGAGTTATACTTCGTTGCTGCATGATATATGTTACTTTGTGCTCAATACTAAATTACAAATCATTGTTAATTAAGATTGGCTTTGATCTACCTTGGGATCCGGGTGGATTCATTACTTGAGCTCTATATGCCTAGCTTGATGGCTTTAAAGAAGCGCTGCCAGGGAGACAACCCGGCAGTTTTAGAGAGTCATTGATTTCTGTTGAGTGCTTTCATATAGTTTAGAAACAAAAAAAATAAAGAGGGGAACCTAAAAACTTTTCAAAAAGGAAAGTGAAAGTGAGAAAGACAAGCACTATTGAAGTGGGAGCTAGCCTTGAACTTTGTTCATGCTCACGGAAACTTTGTGAATATTGATTACAGAAACTTTTCATCAAAAATAATTATCCCCTTGTATAATTCCGTTATATTATAAAAATAATATGCCAAGGTTTGCCTTTAGGATATTTACAATGCTTGTTGGTTTGTACAGTGCAGGACAGAAACTTTGGCTGTAGTGCGCGATTTTACATTTTTAACTGGAACGTCAAACGGTTCTTATTCTTTTTGCAATATCTTCCTATAGAACTTTTTTATTTTTCTTAATTTTGGTAGAATTTTTGGGGTACCAGAAGTATGGTGAATATTCAGATTTCTACAGACTGTTCTGTTTTTGAGACATTCTGTTTTTGATGCATAGTTTGCTTGTTTTGATGAATATATCAATTTATATCAGTGGATTAAGCCATGGAAAAGCTATATTACAGTAGACAAAATGCAAATACAAAATATGAATTGGTTGGCAACAGTACTTAGAGTAGTGATTTGCTTTATTATACTAATGGATCTTACCGAGTTTTCTGTTGAAGTTTTGTGTGGATGAAGTGTCTAATCGAGGATGTCTCGATATGAGGAAAAGGAAGAGAGGCAAGAGCTCAAGCTTGGGGATTCCCGAGGCACCCCAAGTAAATATTCAAGGAGACTCAAGCGTCTAAGCTTGGGGATGCCCCGGAAGACATCCCCTCTTTCTTCAACAAGTATCAGTATGTTTTCGGATTCGTTTCGTTCATGCAATATGTGCAAGTCTTGGAGCGTCTTTTGCATTTAGTTTTCACTTTTCTTTTATGCACCATGCTGGTATGATATAGTCCTTGGTTGATTTATAGAATGCTCACTGCACTTTGCTTAAATCTTTTGAGTATGGCTTTATAGAATGCTTTATGTTCTTCACTTATATCATTTGAAGTCTGGATTGCATGTTTCTCTTCACATAGAAAACCGCCATTTGTAGAATGCTCTTTTGCTTCACTTATATTTGTTAGAGCGTGGGCATATATTTTGTAGAAAGAATTAAACTCTCTTGCTTCACTTATATCAATGACAGGAATTGGTCAATCACATGGTTAGTCATAAAATCCTACATAAACTTGTGGATCACTGAATATGATATGTTTGATTCCTTGCAATAGTTTTGCGATATAGAGGTGATAATATGTGGGATGTACTAGTAGATGGTTGTCTTTAGTAAGGATGTTGGTGTTAAGGTTTGTGATTCCCGAAGCATGCACGTATGGTCTGCTAACTATGTAACCAGATTGGCGCGCATTGTATTTTGATTGTTTATCTTTGCGTGAAGGTCGGGGGCGCGCGATGGTTAACTCCTACCAACCTCCCCCCTAGGAGCATGCACGTAGTACTTTGTTTCAAGGGCTAATAAATTTTTGCAATAAGTATGTGAGTTCTTTATGACTAATGTTGAGTCCATGGATTATACGCACTTTTACCTTTCCATCATTGCTAGCCTCTTCGGTACCGTGCATTGCCCTTTCTCACCTCGAGAGTTGGTGTAAACTTCACCAGTGCATCCAAACCCCGTGATACGATACGCTCCATCACACATAAGCCTCCTTATATCTTCCTCAAAACAGCCACCATACCTACCTATCATGGCATTTCCATAGCCATTCCGAGATATATTGCCATGCAACTTCCATCATCATCATATACATGATTTAAGCATTCATTGTCATATTGCTTTGCATGATCGTCAGATAGCTAGCACGATGTTTTCATGGCTTGTCTGTTTTTTGATGTCATTGCTATGCTAGATCATTGCACATCCTGGTACACCGCCGAAAGCATTCATATAGAGTCATATCTTTGTTCCAGTATTGAGTTGTAATATTCAGTTGTAAGTAAATAAAAGTGTGATGATCATCATTATAGAGCATTGCCCCATGAAAAATAAAGAAAAGGAAAAAAAAGAAAAAAAAAGAAAAAAAAAGAGGCCAAAGAAGCCTAAATAAAAAAGGGGGACAAAGAAGGCAACCCAAAAAAAGAAAAAAGAAGAAAAAAAGAAGAAGAAAAGAAAGAAGAAAAGAAAAGGGGCAATGTTACTATCCTTTTTCCACACATGTGCTTCAAAGTAGCACCTTGTTCTTCATATAGAGAGTCTCCTATATTGTCACTTTCATATACTAGTGGAATTTTCATTATAGAACTTGGCTTGTATATTCCAACGATGCGCTTCCTCAAATGTCCTAGGTCTTCATGAGCAAGCAAGTTGGATGCGCACTCACATAGTTTTCAGTTTGAGCTTTCATACACTTATAGCTCTTAGTGCATCCATTGCATGGCAATCCCTACTGCTTGCATTGACATCAATTGATGGGCATCTCCATAGCCCATTGATTAGCCATGTCGGTGTGAGACTTTCTTCCTTTTTGTCTTCTCCACATAACCTCCACCATCATATTCTATTCCACCCATAGTGCTATATCCATGGCTCACGCTCATGTATTGCGTGAGAGTTGAAAAAGTTTGAGAATACTGAAGTATGAAACAATTGCTTGGCTGATACCGGGATAGGTATGAGGGGTACCTTGTGTTAAGAAAAGGGAGCATACAAGACTATATGATTTTGTAGGGATACGTTCTGGAAGCATTGATATTTTGAAAGACATGATTGTTTGTTGGGATGCCCTAAGTATGACTGTTATTATGTCAAATGATAGACTATTGCTTTGAATCACTTGTGTCTTAATATTCATGCCATGATTAGATATATGATCAAGATTATGCTAGGTAGCATTCCACATCAAAAATTATCTTTTTTTTATCATTTCCCTACTCAAGGACGAGCAGGAATTAAGCTTGGGTATGCTGATACGTCTCCGTCGTATCTATAATTTTTGATTGTTCCATGCAAATATTCTACAACTTACATATACTTTTCGCAACTTTTTATACTATTTTTTGGCACTAACATATTGATCCAGTGCCCAGTGCCAGTTCCTGTCTGTTGCATGTTTTATGTTTCGCAGAAACCCCATATCAAACGGAGTCCAAACGGGATAAAAATGGTCGGAGAATTATTTTGGAATATTTGTGATTTTTGGGAAGTAAAATCAATGTGAGACGATGCCCGAGGTGGCCACGAGACAGGGGCCCACGCCCACTCTAGGTGGGCGCGCCCCCCACCCTCCTGGGCACCTCGTAAGGCGGTTCATGCCCTTCTTTGGCCGCAAGAAAGCTTTTTTTTGGAAAAAGATCTGGGCAAAGGTTTCAATCCAATCGGAGTTACGGATCTCCAGATATAAAAGAAACGGTGCCAGGGCAGAATTCCGGAACACAGAAACAGAGAGAGACAGAGAGATAGATCCAATCTCGGAGGGGCTCTCGCCCCTCCCACGCCATGGGAGCCAAGGACCAGAGGGGAACCCCTTCTCCCATCTAGGGAGAACGTCAAGGAAGAAGAAGAAGAAGACGAAGGGGGCTCTCTCTCCCCCTTGCTTCCGGTGGCGCTAGAACGCTGCAGGGGGCCATCATCATCACTGCGATCTTCACCAACTCCTCCGCCATCTTCACCAACATCTCCATCACCTTCCCCCATCTATATTCAGCGGTCCACTCTCCCGCGACCCGCTGTACCCTCTACTTGAACATGGTGCTTTATGCTTCATATTATTATCCAATGATGTGTTGCCATCCTATGAAATCTGAGTAGATTTTCGTTGTCCTATCGGTGATTGATGAATTGCTATGATTGATTTGAGGTGCATGTTTTATTATTGGTGCTGTCCTATGGTGCCCTCTATGTCGCGCAAGCGTGAGGGATTCCCGCTGTAGGGTTTGCAATATGTTCATGATTTGCTTATGGTGGGTGGCGTGAGTGACAGAAGCACAGACCCGAGTAAGTAGGTTGTTTGCATATGGGATAAAGGGGACTTGATACTTTAACGCTATGGTTGGGTTTTACCTTAATGATCTCTAGTAGTGGCGGATGCTTGCTGGAGTTCCGATCATAAGTGCATATGATCCAAGAAGAGAAAGTATGTTAGCTTATGCCTCTCCCTCAAATAGAATTGCAATAGTGACTACCGGTCTAGTAAAGTTGTCAATTGCTTAGGGGCAATTTCACAACTCCTACCACCACTTTTCCACACTCGCTATATTTACTTTATTGCTTCTTCATCTAAACAGCCCCTAGCTTTTATTTAAGTATTCTTTATTATCTTGCAAACCTATTCAACAACACTTGCAAAATCCTTCTAGTTTCATACTTGTTCTAGGTAAAGCGAACACTAAGCGTGCGTAGAGTCGTATCAGTGGCACATAGGACTTGAGAGAATATTTGTTCTATGTATAGCTCCTCGTTAGGTTCGACACTCTTACTTATCGAAAGAGGCTACAATTATTTTGTATACTTGCGGGTTATCAGGCGCAGGGTTGTGAGAAGAGCAGGATTAACAGTCAGCACAAGGATCGTTTACCTAGGTTCGGGCCGCGAGGATGCGTAAAACCCTAGTCCTGCTTTGGTGGTTGTATTGAGTGTTCTTGAGCTCTTGAACTAGCTATGGTGGCTGCATGGTTCAAAAGAGCCGAATCCCTCTCCAGTATGCCATGGGCCTCCTTTTAGAGGCGAAAGGGGCTGCCACAGTGGCACACAGGAGGTGGAAAGGCCTACAGTGCTACGAGCTTATCACCCGTATTACAGGACAAGATGCATTTAATGCGTAGCTTAGGTGTCCTCCCGCTTTATCGGGGACAGGAGCGAGGCCCGTCCCGTCTGTCGCTGGTCCCCGTTGTTTCGACACGTGCCCTGGCCAGCGATGCATGCGGTGCCATGTAGGCAGGCAAGCAGCTGAGGTGGCGTGGGGGTGGGGCCTCCACGAAGAGCTGCATGCCGCCACGCAGGTGTGTGCTGAGTTGGCCTGGAAGCCGCATGCTACCACGCAGGTGCCTGCCTAGCTGGTTGGGCTGGCAGCTGCATGTGAACGACGGTGGGGATTTGGTTGGTGCGGGCCTGGCAGTGGCCCCGCTGTCGCCCTTGGCAAGGTTCTTGCCGAGTGGCCCGGCAAGGGTCTTGCCGGGTGGCCTGGCAATGGTCTTATCGTGGCGTGCTGGCGTCCCCGGCAAGGGTCTTGCCGGGGGCCTTGTGAATTTTCCTCGGCAAGAATCTTGGCGAGGATTGTTGCCCTCCAATCCTTATTTGATCTTGAATATTCTTTGTCTTCACAAAGATCTGCATGCCACCATGGAGGTGCCTCCCGAGCGTTGGCCCAACTTGGTTGTTGGTGTTGAAGACCGTGGGCTCGAGGATGGCTCGCTTCGCTGGTGTGGGTGTGCTGCCCCGGCAAGGGGCTTGCCGGGGCTGCTGAGGTTGCCCCCAGCAAAGGTCTTGCCGGGGGAACCTGCTCCGCCCATCTGCTCTCTGTGGCCTTGGTCCTTGATGTCGCCTTGTTTGTCTTGTGCCTTCGGCTTCTCTCCGGCTCCCCTCCTCTGCCCTGCTGTGTGCGGCCGTGGCGCATGGCTCTGACTGCCCATGCACAAGTAAAGGGGTCAAAAGGAGTGCCCCTAGTTTTGTACACCGAGACTTTCCTAGGAGGGATGCATTAGGCTTAACAGGAAAATGGGCTTTAAGAAATAATAAATGGGATGTAATTATAAAAAATGGGTAGTAGCTATAAAAAATGCACCAAACACATAATTAGTTTATAAAATTTTATTTTTGGATTTTGAAAATCTTAATTTTTAATTATTGCGCGCGCAATGTTTCGTTGGATTTTTACGTAATACAAATTTATATTTAATCTGACTAGAAATTTCGGGATAAAAATATTTCGGATCCCATCAAAATGAGGGAAATTTTATTGAATTCTTTCTTGAACGGTTGGTTGAAATTATTAATCGTTGTCCTAGCTAGATAATGGGTTGTACTTTTAACAAACTGTAAATGGGCTGTAGTAAATTCCATTAGAATTCAAAAATGGGTTGTACATTGTTACAAATAGCAAATGGTTTATAAGTTCTCTGCAACACACTTGTGGGCCTACTAAGTTGACGCGTCCCTAAAAAAAGAAGTTGACGCGTATGCGAGGCTTTGTCAACTTATAGTCAACACACGGTTCTAGCAGCAGTGGCCGTTGGATGTCTATCGAACGGATGTCGTGCTTCTTCTTCAATCTCGGATATTCTAGCTTCGACCGCCCAAAAAATGATTCCTCCCCCTGACATCTGGGGCACACCGTTTCGGAGGCTGACCTGTGGGCGTACTAAGTTGACGCGTACCAAGGGCTTTGTCAACTTAGTCAATATAAGCGATTCTAGCTGCAGTGACCGTACGATGTCCATCCAACGATCGTCGTGCTTCTTCAACCTCTGGTCTTCTTGCTCCAGCCGCCCAAAGCAGCGCCAGTCGTGCCGCCTGCTCCTGCCTCCCATGGCCAGCTATGCTGCCGCGGAGGCCTCACCTCCCCTACTACTCCCACCGCTGGCCAGGTCATCCCTCCACTCACCCACACCCCCTGTTATTCTGCGGCGATGGCAACCTCACACCAAAGCCGAACCAGTGAACCCTCGTACTCCTCTCTGCATGGGAATCCACTACCGCGTCTTCCCTGGCTTTGCGTCCCCTTCCTAGGCCTTGCCGTCATCCACCGCCCTGGTGCTCTCGGCGCGGCATGGTGAACATGGTCAAGGAACCACTTCCATCGGACGTGGACTGTACGTGAAGAGGCTGACAGCTGGATCCACGGCCGCACACAAGGAAATGCTTCCTTGTCGCGCGCAAAATAATGATTCCTCTAGCTGACATCTGGGACCCACCAGAAGGGCCTATGTATTTCGCGAAAAAATGTTCCCCCCGCTGACAGGTCGGACCCACCAGCTATATCTTCGCACGCAAGGAAGTGCCTCCTTATTACGCAAAAAAAATGAATACTCCCCGTGCTAGCTGGACCCAGCATAGTGGGAGGCTGGCCTATGGGCCTACTAAGTTGATGCGTACCAAGGGCTTTGTCAACTTAGTCAATATATACAATTCTAGCTGCAGTGACCGTAGTGCTTCTTCAACCTCTGGTCTTCTTGCTCTAGCCGCCCAAAGCAACGCTGGTCGTGCCACCTGCTCCTGCCTCCCGTGGCAGGTTGTGCTGTCGTGGAGGCCTCACCGCCCCCTACTACTCCCACCGCTGGCCAGGCCATCCCTCCACTCACCGACACCCCCTGTTATTCTGCGGCGACGGCAGCCTCACACTGTAGCCGAACCAGTGAACCCTCATACTACTCTACGCGTGGGCATCCACTGTCGCGTCATCCCCGGCTCCGCATCGTCCCCTTCCTAGGCCTCGCCGTCGTCCACCGCCGGGGTGCTCTCGGCGCGGTGTGGTCAACATGGTCAAGGAACGACTTCCGTCGGAAGAGTACTATACGTTGATAGGCTGACAGTTGGGTCCATGGCAGCTGCAAGGAATTGGCTCCTTATTATGCGGAAAATAATGATTCCTCCACCTGACAGCTGGGACCCACCAAATGGGCAACTGTATTTAAAAAAAACATTTCCCCCTGACTGCTGGGACCCACCAGCTACATCTTCGCACAGAAGGAAGTGCGTCTGGGCAAAAAAAATGATTCGCCCCCCTGACTGCTAGGACCCACCAGCTACATCTTCGCACACAAGGAAGTGCATGACAGTCGGGACCTACCTGGTCGAAGCATACGTAGCGTTGTCATTCTGGTCGCGAGCGTGTACGTACATACTCGTCAATGTAGAGGCACACACATATCGTAGTAGAGGCGCGCACGTAGCATATACACGTATGTACAACGGCTAGGGTGCAAGAAAGTAAATATGACCACATACATACATACGGGCGAGGTCTCAAACGCCTACTCGCGCATACGTACCGCTAGGGCTCGTGTACATGGCTTGGTCGGAACGGAGAAACTGCATCGTCGTCGTGTTCATGGGGAGCCAACCGGCTGGGTCAAAACGGAATGCGTCGTCGTGTTCATCGGGAGGGCTTGGACAAAATAGCCGATGGAAAGGAGGCCTGGCGTACCGCAGAACGGAGGAAACGGCCTTGTGTTCTATCGGCCACATTCAAAACGTGATCCTGTTCATTGGGAGGGGTCTGGTGTATCGCAAAACTGAGGAAACAGACTTCTATTGGACCTCCTACGGTCGAAATGGGGTCCTGTTGATCGGGAGGGGTGTGGTGTACCGCAAAATGGAGGAAACGTACTTGTGTTTGAGCGCTACCGTCGAAACGGGGGTCCTATTCATCGGAAGGGGTGTGGCATACCGCAAAACAGGACTCCACGGGATACTGTTCATCTCCACCGTCGACCTCCTCCAGCCTCCACGGGCTACTGTTCATCCACCGTCGACCTCCTCCAGCCTCCACCTGCAACTGTTCATCCACAGACTCCTGTTCATCCAGCTTCCACCTCGCGCTACTCCACCGGCTACTGTTCAACTAGCCCTCTCCACGGGCTCCTGTTCAACCACCCCTCCATGGGCTACTATTCGTCTAGCCCTCCACCGGCTACTGTTCAACCAGCCCTCCACGGGGTCGTCCTATTCATCTAGCCCTCCACCGGGTCCTGTTCATCCAGGCCCAACCGGCTCGATCGATCGGTGTCCTATTCATCCAGCGGCAATGGCCTCTACTACCATGATGTCCTGTTCACCCAACCCCCCACCAGGAACTATTCATCCACCGCCCAACAACGCTCACTGTTCATCCTGAGGCAGCATCGATCGGCTTCAATTAGCAGTAGTAGCAAAGGAATCGCTCGATCGGGTTCAGTTAACAGACATCGATTGATCGCTCGGGTTCAGTAACGCATAGCCTGCAGTGGAGTCGCTCAGGTTCAGTACGCGAACGCCTCGCTCGGATTCATTTAGAGCCCAACACCTCGCTCGGATTCATTTAGAGCCCAACGCCTCGCACACACACGCGTGCGTGTATGAGACAAACGCACAAACCTCCATGCATCACTCGGCCCCGACCACCCACCGTAACCGGGAACACCCCGATATTTTCCTCGCCCTCGCTTCTACCACGGTTTTTCCATCATGGACGGCCCAAAGAATGTCATGCAGCTGCGTCTCCGGCACGCCCATGACGAAAAGCCCATTTTCTGTCATGATGTTTTGTCATAGAAGTAGGAGCCCACCACATCTATGATGATACCGGGTTTTGTCACAATTATCGTCATAGAAGTGTCATAAGTATGATAGAAAAAAAATTCGTTTGACCCAAAATGTCATGGATGTGTCTTTGTTTTGTAGTGATAGCCTGTTTGTTTGATATATGTTTGCCCATGATATGAATGATGTCATACTATGTTCATCCTACTTTAGACCATGTCTCTTTATCCTTAAATGTCAACGAATGTGAGGAAATAGAAAATACAGTAGGCATGCTACATGGACATATGTTTCGGAAGTGATTTTATTATGTAGTTGGCACTACAATAAATACTAATGTATTACAATAGTTCACCAAAATCAGTTACGTATAAACATGAAACCTAATTTGTTTGGTTTTGTCTCATTAGTAACTTATCTGGTACACTAATCTACAAGTTCAAACTTTCAGCAAGCTATGGAACAAATGATTGAACAACCACAACCACCTGAAGATGACGAGGCTACCACATGCACAATGTCACCTCTTCCTGTAGTGCGTCAGTATGTCTCCACTAACAATGCAAAAAGCACCTTCCTGTGTAATTCTGGTTTGGTTGTCAAGGTAACCTCAACAAAATCGCCTACTGAAAAAAATCTTTCGGCTAGACAGAGTGATATATCTGTGCTCTAGACACAAGTCCAATCCCTAATGGACGTCGTTTCGGAAACAAGAATAGTGGTTGACAAATGTCATCAAGATATGAATAGTTTTGAAACCGTACTATCACACATTTGTTTCGTTTTTCAAGAGCAATGGCGGAAAAATGGGATGATCATGCTGATCCATCACATTCTACAGCCTGAAACATTAGCACTCAGGTCAAATGATCTGTGCTTCTACACATCTGATGGTGCTTTTATCTGCAAGGACTGTAAACTTTATGCCAACAGGTCTTTTGTTGTATGGCTGGAATTTATTTTGTTGTGATACATCATTTATCGTGCTGCCAAAGGCTGTACAAATTATGATGCTATTTTTGTATAGTGTAGGTTTATCTTTGTAATGTATTCGGCCGAAAGCTTTGTAGGAGCCCAACGTGCCAACATCCGTTAGGCCAATTCCAATTGGGCGAAAAACGATTATGGGCCGTAATTCACATGTAGACCACTAAAAATATCTAGGCCTAAATCAGCATAAGCTTTCATATTTTTGGTAGGCCTGTGCACCTAATGGGCCTTTAACAAGCCTAAACATAATTTGGACCCTCGAAATAATAGGCCATTAACATGTGTAAATGTCTCGAGCCCATAAGTTACATGGGCCTTTAATAGGCCGAAAGTGAGATTGATCCCTAATTGTGCCAAATAACCCACTGGTCATTAGCAGGCCGACATGTATGTCAAATCGTGTTGGCCCATTTACAATGCAGATCGTTCATAGGCTGAAATTCAGACGGGCCGTAAATGCGCCGACCAACTACATGGGCCTTTAACAGGCTAGAAGTTTGGTCGGGCTTGATTAGTATCAGTTTTATATGGGCCATTAATAGGCCCGATGTGACATTGGGCCATATATGGCCCATGGATTTCGTCTAACGTTAACAGGCCGAAAGTCACAACACGCTGTAAATGGCCCAAATCTATAGTGGGCCTCTAACAGGCCGACTATCACAATAAGCTGAAAGTGGCCCAAATCTACAGTGGGCCTCTAACATGCTGAATGTCCCAACAGGCTGGAAGTGGCCCTACAGTGGGCCTCTAATAGGTTGAAGGTCACAACAGGCTAGAAGTGGCCCAAATCTACGGTGGACCTCTAACAGGCCGAATGTCAGACATTGCCAAATATGACCCAAATCCTTGACGGTCGTTTATGGGCCGAAAGTTTCAAGGGCCAAAAAATGGGCCCAAATGAAGCAGGACCTTTAATAGGTCGGAAACACACCGGGCCATAATTGAGCCCAAATACTTAGCGGATAGTTAACGGGCCAGAAGTGACCATGGGCCGCGATGATGAAAAGTTTAGATTAGGCTATTGACGGGCTGATTTGAAAATAGCCGTACGGGCCTTAACTACAAATGGGTCGTCTGCAAGTAGGCCGTTAATGGGCCAGCCTACTAATTTTGACTGGGCCATCCTTTTTAACCTGAATGGGCCATTATTGGACTTTGCCACGTGTCGACGTATCATAGGAGCCTCCTGTCCATTGGGTGGTTGACATCTATCCTTTTCGGGTGCTGACACGTGGTTCCTCTGGCCAATGAGAAATTTACACGTGGAAAATCCCCATTGGTCGTGGCTTTTAGTGGGTTATCGGATCCGAAACCGGACCCGATAGCTTAACGACAACCCATTACGGTGGATGCCACGTGTCTGTCACCCTTGACGAAAGCACTTCTATGACGCACGATTTATCAACATGGAAGTGGACACTTCCATGATGATAATTTTGGTAATGTCATGGAACACTTCTACGACAGCACAGGTATGACTATCTTGATTCTGTCATGAAATCATCATGGATGTACATGCATGACAAAAAAGTAACCTACTATGACAAACACATATCATCACGGAAGTGTTTTTTTGTAGTGGAGGAAGCTGCAAGCGAGGTGCGGCTAGGGGGAGCACGCAGGCGAGAAACTTTGTATGGTGTGAATTGATATATTGGAGTACTACTCTAGTACGTGAGCCCCGAGATGATGGGGGGGGGGGGGAAACCCGTTCACATGGCTGGGCTATCCAGTGCACCCAGATTGTGGCGTGACACATCTGCACCATGGTTACTATTTAACAAAAAGGTTGCCGTGCGTTCTGCCGGGATCGGACCCACAAAAACGAGCTATACACTCCCGCGACCACTAGTAGTACTCATTGGAGTACAATGCAACGTAGAATCGCCTTTTGTCGCTAGTACATTGTTCCTTACAAGAAACCACTACCAATAAACTACCACTTTCCAACCAGCCCTACCAAGAAACCATGACTCTACAAAAATTATCAAAAACAACCGATATTTTATTATTCCGTCGCAATAAACTACCAAGTGTCGTTATAGGCACGTTTCAACCCATGTCACTCCTTAAGTCAATGCCTTATATTTGACCGGCAAGTTAGGCGTTATGACTTGTGGGACCTACATGTCAGTCTGGACAAAATTCCCCAAGTGACCTCCTACCTCTGGCCTGTCCACCTAGTCATCCTCGGCCATGGGTAGCAACTACCACTGTCTACAGAAGGCGAGGTCAAAAGCACCGGCGGTGCAGAGCCCATCTTGCGGCAGCTCGGATGCTAGCTCTGTCCGGCGCTCGCGACTGCTAGCTAGCCAAGCTAGCACACACCCTGCTGGATGCATCCAGCTGCTTGTCTGCAAGGTTTGCTAGCTAGGTTGGCATGACGATGTGGCAGCTAAGGCCAGCCATCTGGCTTGAGCGAAGTCCTGAGCGACGGCTTGCTCGCGTGTGAGCCATGCTCGGGCCAGCCAGCCAACCCGTGCGGAGGCCAGCGCGGCGTCCGGCCCGTCCGGCGGAGCGGAGGCTAGCTCGTTCATCACCGGTGCCACCGACGAACACGCATAAGAACTGTTTGAAGTAATTGTCAGGAAAAATAATAATTGGAGGAGGAAGAAGAGGACAGAAGGTCAGATGTGGGTCCCTCGTGTCAACGGTCAGAAAAACTGTGTTGTTTTATGGTGCCTTGTCAGCATGGACGTGTGGGCCAACCCTGTCATAAATGGGCTTAAACGAGCCTAATCGGCACTAGGTAGTAGTTTTTTGGCGCGGATTAAGAAATTTTGGGTATGTTTTTGCTATTTTTTTGTACAATAGTTTCTTCCTAGGGCTAGTTGAAAGTGGTAGTTTTTTGTTAAATACTCTACATACTGTAAGTAGGAGTGGAAGTTAAGCTTTGGAAGCCAATAAGCATAGCTAGTTACATAGTGCCTATGTCTACATAATTCAAACTAAATATCCACCATGAGTGACTAATATCTTGATGGAAAACTCGAAACTATGGAAATACTAGCAATTTTTTGCATAGTTGGAAATACCAGCAATGTGCACGTGCGTTGCAACGGATCATAATTAGAATAATACATATTCACAATCTTGATAGAAAACACTCTAATTTTGATATACATATATCACTAAAAATATATCATGTTTCAGTCAAAATATATTCCTTGGGCTGTTTTGGTGAGGTGAGGGAGGGATGTGGTTGGTTTTAAGATACTAATTAAGGGGTTTTCCGCAAAGAGGGTAGAGAAGTGGGATGTTGTTGAGAAAAGGCAACAACTTAGCTCACAGTCGTTAGATGTAGATCTAATGGTAAAAAATGACAGATGGCAGACACACCATCATCACCAAGTCTTCTGTAGGAGTACTAGCAAGATGCCCGTACATTGCACGGAACATCAACATGCATTTTTTTATAAAACACCTATTGAGATTGACCCATGCGGGAGTAACCCCATTTGTAAAAACTAATGATATGTCGAGAAAGAGGAGAGATAAGGTGAGGAGGAGTGGCGCGTGGTGGTGATTGGTCGTCGGACTGAGAGGATGCATGACCACTCCGGCAGCGACCATGCCAGATTGTTATAGAGGCTTCCTTTTTAATTGCTCAACAATGAGGTTGTGGGAGATAAGGATGCATGAGGGAAGGCCTTGTCTGCAAATGTGGAGAGAGGTGGTGGTATCTTTTAGTTTGCTTTGTATCCGTCAGATATAGATCAGACAGTCTATATTGCAAGATGGCAGGCATATATACCATCATCACCAACTCGTTTTTTTATAAGAAGAGATATAAGTATGGAGATACATACGTATTATCGATACTTGTTTCCATAAACTTGGATCTACATTCTATTCAATGACTAAGCATGTGGGGCCTTAGCATGACGATTTCCCGACTGTGTAAAACAAAGGTTTTCCCGTCGCTGATAAGGAGGGGGTGACGGCGGCACGCTTTCGGCTTGCTCTAGTCCTAGTAGTCATACTAGGTGGTCTATGGACGTGTAGATTTATTCTTTTTCACATCTCGTGTTCGTCTTGTTGCCATGACTATTGATGAATAGATGGTAAGTTATTCACGAGAAAACCTTGGTTGAGCGTGTGTGTGCGAGAGAGGGAGAGAGAGAGAGAGAGAGAGAGAGAGAACGCGTGCGTGTGATATGTGTAGAGACTGAGGCAATGATAGGAGATTCTTTCTGTCTCTATGTGTGGAGGATAGAGAGAGACATGTGCATGGGGCTTTGCGTTGTGTAATGTGGAGACACATATACATAATCAGAGAGCAAGTGTGTGAGATACACATGCAGACATGTGGAGATATGTGTGAATTAGAATGATGGAGAATTTTGGTGTGCATCTGAGCTAGGGAGAGAGGGGGATATATACATACCTAGAACTGGAGAGAATATGCAAGGTTGTGTGTCTTGAAAGAAGGATCCAGATAGATGGGTGTTTATGCGTGTCTGTGTGTGTTTGTGCACGCGCGTGTGTGTGAGAGGGGGTGTGTGTATGTGGAGAAGAGAGACCACTCATTATGTTAAACCTAGTAGGGAAGGGGGAATGGTGTGACATGTGTGCCCAAGAAAGATAAATGCATGTGTAGTAGCAGGATAGCATGGGTGCGGGCGGGGAGCAGACTATTTGGAGGAGACATCGAGTGTGTGTGGGAGAGGGGTGTGAGAGCGAGAGCGAGAGAGAGAGAGAGAGAGAGAGAGAGAGAGAGTTAGCGAGGGAGAGAGAGAGGAAGAGAGGGGGAGAGAGCGGTCATTTGTGTGAAGAAGTGGCGTATAGATAGGGAGACAAGGTTGATGTTGTTCTAAAGTGGCCTATGTATGGAGACGCGAGGGAAACGAGTCATCGTGTGTGTGTGATAGAGACTTCATGAGAGATTTACAATAGATGGTGTAGAGAACAACGTGCGCGATGACACATTAGGGGCTATGGAAAGAGTGATGACATATATGTATATAGGGGAAGGAGCTAGGTCTGGTCCGTATGCGGGAGAGATAGAAAGAGGAGAGTGGTGCACAAGGAGACATAGGGTGCTTGTTTGCACTGGGGGTGGTGAGTGAGGTGAGTGTGTGAGAACCACATAAGTAGGGATATGGGGTGACGTTTTGTGTGTATGGGAAATATACATTGTTATATAGTGCGTGTGCTTGGGAAAGAGATGCCGGGAGACCTAGAGAGTGGGGGAAGAGATGTGTGCATGCCCGAGAGACAAAGTGATAGAGACTTATATTGGGGTCCGGATTTAGAAGAGAGAGGAGGGTTAATGTGCTCCTGTGTTCATGTCGGGGGAGAGAATGACTTGTGGGGGGAGGGGACGGGGTGGGTGGCTTCAGATAAAGAGTGAGGTGTCTATATTTCAGAGACTTTAGCGTAATTGAGATATATATGGTCAATAGTGTGTGCACTCATGGTTGATCAATTTGTTTCACATTTTGGACTGTGAGATAACGATACTTTTGAACATGCGTGATATACTTTGAAGTACCATAATTACAAACCTAAAATTGGAATTTTGGAATTCGAATCCATTATTAGCTTTTGTAATTCATTTAAATGGAGGTACATTTTTTAAGCCAGAATTTCGTGAGTTCAAATTCATATATCAAACCTAGAGATATGCAGATACGGTCATGTTCAAACCTTAATTATAATCATCCACTTTATTCATACACATACACATTTTTGTTTTTTATCATATTTAGGATAAACACATTTGGAATTTCATTTGAATTGGACCATATGATGGTATTTGCTTCCACTAGCTAAATGATCCATATTTGAATTGAATGGACAATCTAAGTTTTGAGTTGGAGACATTGATTTTCGAAATTTGCACCTTTTATTTTGTGTGCAAAACAAATAAATTCTTGGCCATGATATCATAGTCGGCCGTACAAGAGCAGAACACTTAATTTCGGCCACCAAAAGCTTTCAAACTTCCCGCTCACATCCAAATATCTCACGCCCGAAAGTTTAGCCCTGTGATATTCCTGTTTTGCCCCTGCCACATGAACGGAAAAGGGCTGCTTTGGTAACTCCATTGTTTTCCCCTCTTTGTCCCCAACATTCTTCCCCAGTGCCCCTCCCCTTCCCCTTCCCGCCTCCTCCCCCAACCACACCAAGCCGCCAAATCTAGTCCTCCGCCGCAATGGTGGACCTCACACCCAACCGGATCTACCTTCCGCACCTTGGAACCCCCAACTTCCAACTCACCACTTCACCGTAGCCGCTTCAGCGACCGGCTTGTCCACCGCTCCAGATCTCCTTGACCTCCATCATGGTCCACCGCACCGAATCTGTTTCACAGACGCACTCGTCCACCAAAGTGTAGGGCCTTCACCGACTCCCTCGTCCCCCACATCGCTGGCCCTTCTACAAGCCCTTGTCTGCCACAATAGATCCGCCTCACCTAAAGCACTGTACACCACGCTGGATGTGCTTCGCCAACGCCTTCGTCCATTGCACTGGACGCGCTACACGGACGACATATTCAACTCCATCGGCCCTGTTTTACTGATGACGCAACCTCATTAGGTTTTTTAATTTGTACTCCTTCAATTTTTCTCTTCTTTATAGTGGAACTGTTCACTTACCACAGATGAGCTTTCTTGTTTGTCGACAGGCGCCGCAACCGAAGCAGCGGAGCAGCTTCAGCAACGGCGAGAGCCGACCCAAACTCAACCGCAACACAAGCACCATCGATGATCCTTTGCCAAGTATGACAACAATACCCATTGGCCGTCAAGAATCAGGTACCATTATCCAACGGCCGGCTCCTACGTTCACTTTTCAGCATAAGCACTACACCTTCGAATTTCTTCAGGGCATCATTCAATTTTTCATGAGATGTGTTATTCTTCTTTCACCTGTAGGGTCATACGTGTGGCAGTGAACATGTTACATGTGCTAAATTACAAACAAGTGCACATATAGTTACAATGCTTTAGTTTTATCCTAAGTATGACTATACTTGCTAGATATCACTGCCTAATATTTTACTTCTTGCATGCTATATTTATGATAATGGTATTGTTCTGAATCCACCTGTTGGTTACATCATAGTGCTTCTATGTTCTCTATGCTTAATTACACATCAGCGAACTAGCTTGTGGTTTCGCTGCTTTTTGTTCATTTTGACCTACATTTTCCGATGCTAGCTATTACATCACTGCTCTAAGCCTCTGTTCATTACTTATTTGTGCATCTTGATCTTTCCGAGTTGCATGACTAATTTGATGCTTCTATTAATTATGGAGCTGCCAACCCCATCAAGCAAAATATTTGTTGTTTTGGGGATGGCACCTCGAACAAGCATAAAAATAGAGTGAAGCACATATGTTGTCGTGTAAGCACACACCCTTCTTTCATTAGTTAAGATTAACCACTGATGATCAATTCAAACCAGTGCATGAAATTAAAAGTAATTTTACCTAAATATAGGGTACATAATAAACTACAACAACTAGATTTGCAACCACGGGATGCTGACGGTATCTTGAAAGAACATTGCAACAGTTGTGAGGCTTCACAACAACATATGGTAAGCCAGTGTGTTTTAGTACATGTGAAATGTAATGCGTGTGGGATGCTTTGTTGGCTTGTGCCCTCAACCTATAATCCTACAGAATTACAAATAGTTCAGTTGTCTCCTTTGCTGTATTGCTTGACTCTAATGCTTGTTTGCTACTTGTTAGGCTATACCTGAGTTGGCCAATATGTCAGCAGTGCCTGCTGTACTATCGTAAAGAAATGCATGCCTAGTTCATTTGACTCCTTAACTTTTCCTATGAACTTCATCACAAGACTGTCTTTGTAGTTTATATGAGGCCACACTGTTTAAGTGCTCTCTAAGATTATTTCAACTGCTTAGATGCCTAGGCAACTTAAATATAATAGTGGTACACTGCCTTTCATCTAGGGATGTCAACTGGGTCCCGTTTAATCCCGATTAAAGTCCACTAATGGTATGATAGTTCAAAATAGTTTTTTTTTTGAGGAAAATGAACTAGCGAGCTAGCAAAAACTAACTAGATGGAACTTGCGGATGCCATTTATTTGCCACTTACATCCCTAGTTTCATCTTACCATTTTAATTTGTTTTCATATGATGCTACTTTGAACCATTTAAATATAGCTTGCCATGCTCGGCAATAATTCATATGTCATTTATCATGTGAGCTAACTGCCTGGATCATGCAATAACTATCTCTTACTTATGTCCAGCAAAAACCTTTTTCAGGCTGCCGTTCACACTAGGACACAATGTACAACCCTAGAATCTATTTTTGGAAGCAGTGCACCATCCCTGTTACCGGATGGTAGCAGTTCAGAGGCAACACCGCTGGAGAGCAGTCTCAGCACAAATATTATAGTCTTGAGGCTCTACTAGAGGCAGAAAGAGATGGTGTGGCTGCCATGAATGACTTAATCTTGATCTTGAGGTTGGAAATTATGCAATTAGCTGCATGCATTATGCAAGCAACCCAAGAATTGGAGAAAGTAAGAATGTTGCATTTCAAGATGGAGGAGATCCTACTGCTTCTGCTATCTGAAGCCCAGGGTAATCCCAGTTCTTCTTTAGATACCAGTTGAAATTGTCGTTAGATTAATATACTTGCATGTTGTGTCATGTCTCTAAATGGATTATGTTGTAAGACCCCCTTTGTTGTCCATGTGTTGTAATGATCTGAATTTTTTGGGCGAGGTAATCCTCAGTACTTGTATGATTGACATATGGTGAACTATTTTTTGTGTGAGCATATTGTATTGGATGAAATAACTTTTTGACTCAAAGGGTATCCAACCTACTGAATTCGAAGATCACAAAATTTCTAAATCATATTCATATATAAAGGTGGAATAAATCTTTGTCGTGGTTTTGATGAAATAAATAACAAAGCGTAGAGTGATGTATGGATATTTGTAATTGAATACAAATTGGATTTGAATTTAGTTGCCAGGGCCTGGGGTAAACGTGAATGCTAATTCTCCCAAATTTTGGACGAGGCGGCAAAACACCCACTATCATTTGTCGGACGCCCGAAGCAGGTGTTTGCGAGATGGAAATTACTGTCTACCCTTGACAGTTCACATCCTAATCGGCCCGATTTCCACTGCTGTCGATAGGGGTAGTCTAGTAACTTCAACAGACGTGACGCGGCCGCCTCTGAGCCCATTCAGACAAGATGGGCGCCAAACATGGGTGGGAAAACACATTTGATTCAAGCTCGTTCAAAAGATCTGTGTCTCTCCCTCCATTTCCCCATTCATACACGGTGGGCGGCAAAACAAACTCTCCTCATCCGAAATCGACATAGGAAAATATTTTAAATAGGGGCAGGTGTGTAACTTCCCTTAGAAGTGACACAACCGCCCTACCTGCCAGTCCCTTTCATACACAGCGGGTGCCAACCGTGGGCGGAAAAACACCCTCTCATCGCTCGAAATCGCTATCGGCAAATATTTGGGAGATGTGAGATTACGGTCCTATCCCCAACCGACGAGCTGTCTGAAATTTTAAATGGGGGCTAAGTTCCTTACTTTTCCACATTTCAGACAAGCGCGTCCCA